>NC_084570.2:35659160-35939160 GCF_033978685.3 Nerophis lumbriciformis | reverse complement strand
ACCTCATCGCAGGGCCAACACAGATAGACAGACAACATTCACACTCACATTCACACTCTAGGGCCAATTTAGTGTTGCCAATCAACTTATCCCCAGGAGCATGTCTTCAATTGTTTTAATGTGTGGCAGCTTGAGACAAGAATGTGTTGAAAATGTCTTCCTTCACTCCTTATTTACACACTTTTATTCAAGATTCAAGATTGTTTATTGTCATATGCACAGTTAAACAGACAGTTTGCCGTACAATGAAAATCTTACTTTGCTAGTCCAACCTTCAACAAGTCACACGGTACTTAGCTAAAACTAAAACTAAAAATGTATATACAAGACACAGTAAGTAACATAACATTATTGCACATTCTGATTGACAGTCAACAGTATAAATATGGAGGTGACATTTGGTCACAGCAGCAGTTAAAGTGTCTTTAGTGATCAAAGGTGAAAAGTGTCTACAGTGATGGTTCACAGTTCGGGGGTGGTCATGGTAGCTGTCTTTTGTTCAAAAAGACAAATGTAAAACGGGGGGGGGGGCTAGCATTCACAAGCCTGATGGCCTGTGGGTAGGAACTGTTTGTCAGTCTCGTAGTCCTGGATTTCAGGCTCTTGTATCGTCTGCCTGATGGTAGGAGGCTGAAGAGACTGTGCTGGGGGTGTGTACTGTCCTTTATGATGTTGTGTGCTCTCCTGGTGGCCCTGGTAGAGTACATGTCCTGTAGTGAGGGGAACGCTGCTCCTGATATGTACTGAGCAGTTTTAATCACTCGCTGGAGTGCCTTCCTGTCCTTAGCTGTGCAGTTTCCATACCAGACCGTGATTGAGCTGGTAAGGACACTCTCAACTGTACTTCTATAGAAGTTGCTGAGAATTTTGGGTGGCATGCCAAATTTTCTCAGCCTTCTTAGGAAGTACAGTCGCTGCTGGGCTTTCTTTATTGTTTGTTGGGTGTTGTGATCCCAGGTGATGTCCTCGCTGATGTGGATCCCGAGGAATTTAAAGGTTTTCACCCTGTCCACCTTTGTCCCCCCTCTGTACAGAGGTGTGTAGTGTGCACTCCTTCTCCGTGGGTCAATAATCATCTCCTTGGTCTTGTCTGTGTTCAAGGAGAGATTATTATCCTGACACCAGGCCACCAGTTCCGCTACCTCCCTTCTGTACGCTGCCTCTGCTCCCCCGGTGATCAGTCCGACGACCGTAGTATCATCTGCAAACTTGATGATACTGGTGTTGTTCTGGGAGGCCACACAGTCGTGTGTGAAGAGGGTGTACAATAGGGGGCTCAGCACGCAGCCTTGGTTGGGTCCCTATGCTTTGAACCTTTGTGCCTGATGTCTGGTTGCCGATTCTGACTGACTCATGCCGGTTTGTGAGAAAGTTCAGGACCCAGTCACAGAGAGCCGGTGTCAGACCAACAGTGAGGAGTTTAGCAGTGATTTTTTGTGGGATGACCGTGTTAAAAGCAGAGCTGTAGTCGATGAATAATAGTCTGGCATAGGTGTCCTTGCCCTCTAAGTGGGTGAGGGTGGTGTGGATGACGGTGTTGACTGCATCCTCAGTGGACCGGTTCTTCCGGTAGGCAAACTGTAGAGGGTCCAGTGTGTCTGGGATGGTCTTCTTGATGTGTGACATGACTATCCTCTCGAAGCACTTCATCACTATTGGGGTGAGTGCAACAGGGCGATAGTCATTCAGACAGGTCACAGTGTTTTTCTTTGGCAGGGGCACGATGGTGGTGGTCTTGAAGCAGGTGGGCACAACAGCTTGTGCTAGTGACAAGTTGTATATGTCAGCAAGTACGTCAGCCAGCTCTGATAAACACACCCTGAGGGCCTGGCCAGGGATGTTGTCTGGGCCGGCTGCCTTCCGTGGGTTTGTTCTCCTCAGAACTGTACGTACCTCTGCTGTTGTCACAGTGAGTGGTGGGTCCTGCGTGCGCTCCGTGGTCACAACCCCTCTCTGTTGGTTGGTGTTGAGGACCTCGAAGTGGGCGTAGAATTCATTCAGCTCATCTGGCAGTGAGCGTTGGCTGTTTGTGACCCCCCTGCTCCCCTGCTTGTAGTCTGTGATGTGTTGCAGGCCTTGCCACATGTGCCGGGAATCTGCGGTGGAGTAGAATCCCTCCAGCTTTTGTCTCTATTGTCCCTTGGCCTCGCTGATGGATTTACGCAGGTCATATCTGGCCTTCTTGTAGTCCTCAGCGTTGCCTGAGACAAATGCAGTAGAGCGGGCATGTAGCTTGGACCGAACATCATAGTTAATCCAGGGTTTTTGGTTTAGGTATATTTTGTATTGTTTTGTAGGCACAATGTTTTCCACACATGTGCTGATGTAGCCAGTTACACTGGAAGCATATTCCTCTATGTCCACAGTACCGTCATCCCTCTGAGCAGCAGTTTTGAACATGTCCCAGTTTATGCACTTGTACATGTAAAATATTGCAATTTTAGAGAGAAATATTGCAATGAGGTTTTGTCTCCAAGTTGTGGAGCCCTAATAGGACCCCTTTAAAAGGGAACTCCACTTTTTGGGGGAAATGTGCCTGTCGTTCACGATCGTTATGAAAGACATGACCACGGATGGATTTTCTTCAAAATGCATTCCAAATATGAAATCAATTCAATCACAAGTCTGCTTACAGCGGAGCCAATAAGAGGTCCTCTATTTCGCCAATAAAAAAAACATTCAAGAAGCACCAACAATACTCCATTTACATTTGGTGACTTGAATATTAACAAGTATTAGTGATGTTGTTATTATAATGCAGACAAAATATTGATAGCGGCGCCCTGATCACAAGTTTGTGTCCCTATGTTTGCATCATGGAGTGGTCTGCTGCTTCCTTCCAACTTTAAATCATGCATCTCACCTGGACACAAGAAGTCTGAGTAGGTATTCCGACAAGTTGGTACACTTTAATAGCCATTTAGGATCGAAACTGGCCAGACGCTTGGTCCTAGAGCTGGGCGATTATATGATCGTGATGGTGATTCATTTGAGTTGGATCACGGTGATCAGCTGCTAGCATAATTCTTCCATCAAACATGGCAAAAAATGTCTGTTAGAAGTGACCGCAGCAGTAAACAGTAGAGAAGTTACAATGTACGGAACAATTCACCTTTATTGGCCATGCCCCTGTGTGTGCCTGTTTGTTTTTGTCAAAGTTTTGTGCGCGACCTCCTGTTCCACTGTGCCAAAATCAGGCTGGTCAAAACGTAATCAATCAACCTGAACAGCAGTGTGCCTCTTTCCCTTACACAGCTGGCAGGGCAGCCCCGAAGAACAAAATAAATAATTATGACTAACACTAGCATATAAGTTGAAACGATTTTAGTGACAGACATTAGTTTCACTATTTGCCGCAGCTCACCAGTAATCCTGCCCTGAGTGCAGACTTGCAGGCACTCACAGGAGTCTTTATTAGTCCCGACTGAGAGAATCAACACACCTACTAATTTAATCAGAATACAGCATATTTATATCTAAATATTTTTAATCGGACATACTAGAGCTGTAGCTATCGAATATTTTAGTAATCGAGTATTCTATCGAATATCGCGATCGATTAATCGAATAAATCATATTTTTGCTTAATTAAGATTTAATTATACAAGATGTGCCCTCAATTATTGCGTTTGGCCTAATTGTCTTTTATTTGCTAAACGCCTGTTTTCATTATTGAAGGCTGACACGCACAGCTGAAATGCGCCCGTGTTTGATTGTGTCAATTTGTGTGTGCTAATAAAAACAGGTGCGCTCACAGCCCTATGTGCTGTGTGATGTGACCACATAAATGATGTTCTAGACTCTCGTGCGTTTTTGATGATTATTATACGGTGCCGCTTAAATGGTGGTTTCTCCACGCAAATCCGCTGAGCTGTTTTCAACCTGCCAACATTACATAAACAATATAAAAAGACAAACCACTTAAAAATGACAACAACACTTTTACATTTTAAGAATGCAACGCAGTTCATTGCATTCTTTGCATGCAAAATAGTAATCGATGTTCATTTTGCCATCATAACATGTTTGAGATGAAAACACATATACCTAAAAACCTCCAATTTTGTCAAAAGCTGACAGTGCGCCTTACATTCCGGTGCGCCTTATATATGGACCAATATTAAGCCACAACAAACCTAAACTTAATTTTCATAAAGTTTATGTCTCGCAACTACGGTAAACAGCCGCCAACTTCTTTTTCCCCCGTAGAAGAAGAAGCGCTTCTTCTTCTACGGTAAGCATATTTCATTCTTCTACGGTAAGCAGCCGCCCCCGTAGAAGAAGAAGAAGCGCGCGGTGCATGCTGGGATATATGACTACGCAAGGCGTGCCGTTTTGATTTCCATTTGTTTGTTTATGTAAAGACCCCAAAATGGCTCCTATTAAGAGACGCAGAGTTTAAACTTAAAACGATCAGTCACGCAGTAGAACACGGGAATAGAGCAGACTGACTCGATTAATGACTTCGACGAGACGGAGCCGGGCATGTTAGATGCCGTATCCGCCCAACTGTTTAATTCGGACACTGAAGAAGAATTCAAGGGATTTGTGCATGAGGAATAACTTCATAAAGTGAGCTTTACATGTTTACTTTGTGTGTTGAGTTGTGTGACATTAACGTTTGAGCAACGTTGAGTATTGTTATTGCTCTGCACTATTTCGAGTGTTACTATATTGTGATTGCACTAATGTTTGATTTACCGTAACAGTATCACTGTTTTTTACGTGTTTATTGAATCAGGGAAAAGTTCCCCTCCACTATGTGATATAAATGTTGCATTACATGTTATACCTTGCTGTTGTTAAAAGATAAACAAAACACCACGTCACTGACTTTACCTCGGGGAAAATAATAAAAAAGCTGTTTATTCATTTTGGGAGTGAACAGAGTTGTCAGAACGCTGGTTTGTAATCTATTAATAAAGTTTGACTGACCTATCTGACTGTTTTGTTGACATTCCCTTTAGCGCAGCTCCATCTAATGGATGCATAAGTGCGCCTTATAATCCGGTGCGCCTTATATATGAACAAAGTTTTGAAATATGCCATTCATTGAAGGTGCACCTTATAATCCGGTGCGCCTTATAGTGCGGAAAATACGGTATATAAAATTAGTTTAAAATTCATATTCCCTGAGAAAGTTAAAATAAAACTATATTCTTAGTATCAACAATAAAACAAGAACAGTTTTCATATTATCAAACATAAAAAGTGGATTAGGTAGTGCCTTTAATACTACATTTGAAATGTGCAACTTCATATTCAGAACCAATATGGCTGACAGGAACTTGGCACACAAGTGCTACCACTGTGAACAAGGACTTGGAACTCTTACATTCTACAGAGACTATAGTGTGTGCAAATGCAAGCTATCCAAGTAGCATGTGGTTGCATGACTTGAATAACTTTGCACGACTACTTTCGCGTGGTTACTAATGAAAGGCTAATTGAACACGACAGCTCGGATAGCGTTGTTAGTTTTCAACACCTTTTGGCGGCATTCGATGACTTGGCGGGAGTGAAAGAACACATCCTTGTTATCATAATGAATAACATTTATTTTACTAACACAACTTTTGCGTTTATATTTGATAATAGATTACTTACCTCGCCCACGGACGTCCCTCAATCGGATGCTTTTTTGACAGGTGCTACAGCATGGAACGTGTGCTATTGTGGTATGCCAGCTCCACTTTGCAATGTTTGCATACGACTGCGTTTTCCTTCCATTTTAGTGTGAAGTGTTCCCACACCTTAGACAACTTTTGTAGCTTCTTAATTCCCTGGTTTTGCTATGGCTCTTGTCCACTGCTTTCTGCGCCGTCTGCAATTGTGAGTTATGTCAGCCAAAAAGTTTTCTAAACTCAAGCGTATTTAAAAGAGCGGTGTTGTGCAGTGTATGATCTGTGATGTAAACACGCTGTGCAACACCTAAACCAGGGGTCTCAAACTCAATTTACCTGGGGGCCACTGGATGCAGAAACTGGGTGAGGCTGGGCCGCAAGAAAAGATTTCTTTAAAAAAATCTAACATGCACTTTTTAATGAATTCACCTTCTTTGAATGGCTTTCCCGCCCTAGCAACCATCTCACTCACCATGTAGCTAGCTTTGACTGCTGCATCGCTCTTTTCGCTTGCTTTCTTGACGAAATCTTGTTGCCTCAGTAGACTGGTTTTAAAATTTGCAACCCGGTTCACTCTCTCATCTCCCTGGTATTTTGCATACTCCTCAGCATGTCTAGTTGTATAATGACGTTTCAAATTGTATTCCTTGTGCACCGCAACTTTCTCTGTATCAACTACAGAAAAGAGCTATAAGGATTATTCATAAAGTAGATTACTTAGAACACACTAACATATTATTTATTAATTTGGGTTTATTGAAATTACAGGAGCTAGTAAAGTTACAGACATTATGTGTCATGTTTAAGGCTAAAAGTAAAACATTACCAGCAAATTTACAAAAAATGTTTGTCATCACTTCTGAGAATGAAGAGCATAGAATGAGAGGTTATTTCCAACATCAGTATTCAAAGACAACTTTAAAACAAATGTGCATATCAGTGGTGGGGGTTAAACTATGGAATTCTCTTTACAATGAGATAAAAGATTGTAAAAATATATTCCAATTGAAAAAATATATAAAGACAAAACAATAAGATCATATGGACAGCCATAAGTGTTTAGATTTTGCTTTATATTTATTATTTTACTTATTTTTTGTCTCGTTTTGTATTTGTTTTGGATCATCCCGTGAGGTGTATATTCTTTTGTTTTGCACTTCTTGTGTTTTTTTGTTTGTTTTCGTTATATTTGGATGTAATTGTTGGTTTATATGATATCATTAAGTAAGACTACGTATTATGTTGAAGGGGGCAGAAAAATATAATATTTTTCTTCATCCTGCTCCTTCTCAGGCATTGGTGTGTAAATGTATAATTGAATAATTGAGGTATAATTGTCTATCGATCAAAGATGCACATCAATGAAGGAGATAAATAAAAATGAAATGAAATAAGACACGTCGGGGTGCACCTGTTCTCAACAAAGAAATATTGCATCAAAAATCGTCTCTGTCTGGAGCCAACGGGTTGGGGGGTGGGGGGGGGGGGGTTCTCGCTGTGGAGTTTACAGTTACGGTAGCACAATTAGCCCCGAACGGGCTAACATCACCACTAACGTGTTACACGTCTGATTCGCCCAGCGACTCTCTGTCGGAGTATCAGCGCTGGGGTCCAGTGCACCACAATTTTGTATTGTCGCTCGGTCCTTCGGCAAAGTGCTTTGGAAACTACCGGACCGCTCGTCTTCCCCGCCCAGACTGTTTACGACGGGGGCGAGAGCGAGCAGGCGGGCGAGCGAGGGAGGCAGGGAGGGAGGGAGGAAGAGCGTGTGCGGGTGTAATACAGTACAGTGCAGACATTCGCGGGAGAAGCAGCAAATAGGGTGAACGCGAGTCCCTACCCAGCTCTGTGCATGCAGTACACCAGGCAGTGAGTGACGGACACAAAGCCACAGTCAGCACAGTTCAGTACGTGAACCTGAATCACTTCTGCAGGAGCAGTTCTGTGTGCAGGTCGGCGAATCATGAGTCAGTCAGTAACAGTTTCCCCAGCGGCAGATCTCGGTGTGTGTCAGTTCGCGAACGACACAAGCCCTCAGCACCCAATGAACGACGCGCACAGTGACTGAACGAGAGCCTCAATGTGACGTCCTCCTCCGCGACACAGTCAGTTCTCTGTGTCAGTAGGTTCGCGAGTCCTGATTCTGTCGTTCACTGAGTGATTCATGTTGTTAATCCGCGGTGAACGAATTGTTCGCTCAGTCCCTCCCCCCTTCCCTGCTTAGGCTGCTGCCCCCGCGACCCGACCTCGGATAAGCGGAAGAAGATGGATGGATGGATATACATATATATATATATATATACCGTATTTTCCGCACTATAAGGCGCACCGGATTATTAGCCGCACCTTCAATGAATTACATATTTCATAACTTTGTCCACCAATAAGCCGCCCCGGATTATAAGCCGCGCCTACGCTGCGCTAAAGGGAATGTCAAAAAAACAGTCAGATAGTTCAGTCAAACTTTAATAATATATTGAAAACCAGCGTTCTAACAACTCTGTCCCAAAATGTACGCAAATGTGCAATCACAAACATAGTCAAATTCAAAATGGTGTAGAGCAATAGCAACATAATGTTGCTCGAACGTTAATGTCACAACACACAAAATAAACATAGCGCTCACCTTCTGAAGTTATTCTTCATTCGTAAATCCTTCGAATTCTTCGTCTTCGGTGTCCGAATTGAAAAGTTGCGCAAGCGTGGGATCCAAAATGGCCGGTTCCGTCTCGTCGAAGTCATCGGAGTCAGTGTCACTGTTGTCCAGTAGTTCTGTGAATCCTGCCTTCCGGAAAGCTCGGACCACAGTTGTGACCGAAATATCTGCCCAGGCATTTACGATCCACTGGCAAATGTTGGCGTATGTCGTCCGGCGCTGTCTGCCCGTCTTAGTGAAGGTGTGTTCGCCTTCGGAGCTGTGTGAAAAAAGCCACCCGGCCTCTTCGCGTAAACTTCCCTTAACCACTCGCTCATCTTTTCTTCATCCATCCATCCCTTCGAGTTAGCTTTTATGATGACGCCGGCTGGAAAGGTCTCTTTTGGCAAGGTCTTCCTTTTGAATATCACCATGGGTGGAAGTTAGCATGGCAAGCTAGAACCACAGTGAAGGATGACTTCTCATTCCCTGTGGTGCGAATATTCACCGTACGTGCTCCCGTTCCACAGTGCGGTTCACAGGAATATCAGTTGCTGTGAAATACGGTAGTAATCCGTGTGCGGATGGAGAGATTGCGTCTTTTTATGAACCGGATCCTTGTCGCTTAGTAGGAGCCATTTTGTGGTCTTTACAGATGTAAACAGGAAATGAAACGTACGGTGATATCCGCGCCTTTTTTCTTCTTCTTCCGGGGGCGGGTGGTTGCTTACAGTAGAAGAAGAAGCGCTTCCTGTTCTATGGGGGCGGGTGCTTTCCTTGGCGGTTGCTTGCGTAGAAGAAGCGCTTCCTGTTCTACCGGGAAAAAAGATGGCGGCTGTTTACCGAAGTTGCGAGATCGAAACTTTATGAAAATGAATCGTAATAAAGCGCACCGGGTTATAAGGCGCACTGTCAGCTTTTGAGAAAATGTGTGGTTTTTAGGTGCGCCTTATAGTGCGGAAAATACGGTATACGGTATATATTTTTCTCTCTCTTATGTCCATAAGGTGCTATCTTGCACAATTTCCACATTTATTTTTACTTCATGATGTTATTTTGTTTCTGCCATATGACTTTTTTTTAATGTTTTCATGTGCACATTCAAGTCTTACTGGTGTGTTTATGTACAGTGATCTTCTTGTTGAATGTGTTGTTTGTGTTGGTTGCAATAAAACTTCAGTAAGATTTCAGTATAAGTGCTTCTTGAGCACACTTCAAAATAAATTTGGTGGCAATAACCGTGATAAGAAATGTTGATAGGTGACATGATAGCGTGTCATGGCAGGATTTAGTGATGACTAAGGGGAGTGAGTCACGGGTGTACTACAAAGGGTGACATCATTCTAGAGTCCCCACTGTGCATGATGGGGCCTACTTATTGCAAACCACCTGACCTTCTGCTAGTGTGCACCCTGCTGGATCATGTATATATAAAGCATGCAGAGCTGGATCATGTATATATAAAGCATGCAGAGCTGGATCATGTATATATAAAGCATGCAGAGCACTGAAGTCAAGCAAAGGCACGTCATTAAAAAAGGCAGTCTGGCTGCACGACTGGGAAGGTAAACAGGTATTACACTGGGAAAGTAAACAGGTATTATACTGGGAAGGTAAACAGGTATAATAGTGGGAAGGTAAACGGGTATTAGACTGGGAAGGTAAACAGGTATTAGACTGGGAAGGTAAACAGATATTAGACTGGGAAGGTAAACGGGTATTAGACTGGGAAGGTAAACGGGTATAGACTGGGAAGGTAAACAGGTATTAGACTGGGAAGGTAAACAGGTATTAGACTGGGAAGGTAAACGGGTATTAGACTGGGAAGGTAAACGGGTATAGACTGGGAAGGTAAACAGGTATTAGACTGGGAAGGTAAACAGGTATTAGACTGGGAAGGTAAACGGGTATTAGACTGGGAAGGTAAACGGGTATTAGACTGGGAAGGTAAACGGGTATTAGACTGGGAAGGTAAACGGGTATTAGACTGGGAAGGTAAACAGGTATTAGACTGGAATGGTAAACAGGTATTAGACTGGGAAGGGAAACGGGTATTATACTGGGAAGGTAAACGGGTATTAGACTGGGAAGGTAAACAGGTATTAGACTGGGAAGGTAAACAGGTATTATACTGGGAAGGTAAACAGGTACTAGACTGGGAAGGTAAACAGGTACTAGACTGGGAAGGTAAACAGGTATTATACTGGGAAGGTAAACAGGTATTATACTGGGAAGGTAAACAGGTACTAGACTGGGAAGGTAAACAGGTACTAGACTGGGAAGGTAAACAGGTATTATACTGGGAAGGTAAACAGGTATTATACTGGGAAGGTAAACAGGTATAATAGTGGGAAGGTAAACAGGTATTATACTGGGAAGGTAAACAGGTATTATACTGGGAAGGTAAACAGGTATTATACTGGGAAGGTAAACAGGAATTATACTGGGAAGGTAAACAGGTATTATACTGCGAAGTAACACAGGTAATATACTGGGAAGGTAAACAGGTATTAGCCTGGGAAGGTAAACAGGAATTATAGTGGGAAGGTAAACAGGTATTATAGTGGGAAGGTAAACAGGTATTATAGTGGGAAACAGGTATTAGACTGGAAAGGTAAACAGGTATAATAGTGGGAATGTAAACGGGTATAATAGTAGGAAGGTAAACAGGTATTATAGTGGGAAGGTAAACAGGTATTAGACTGGAAAGGTAAACAGGTATTATAGTGGGAAGGTAAACAGGTATTAGACTGGAAAGGTAAACAGGTATAATAGTGGGAATGTAAACAGGTATAATAGTGGGAAGGTAAACAGGTATTATAGTGGGAAGGTAAACAGGTATTAGACTGGAAAGGTAAACAGGTATTATAGTGGGAAGGTAAACAGGTATTAGACTGGAAAGGTAAACAGGTATTATAGTGGGAAGGTAAACAGGTATTAGACTGGAAAGGTAAACAGGTATAATAGTGGGAATGTAAACAGGTATAATAGTGGGAAGGTTAACAGGTATCATGGCGTGCTAAGTAGATAAACAAAGCTTACCAGACGGAACCAAAGGCACCAATGCCGACAGCAGAAAGGTTCTGGTACCGCTCCGGGACCTCCCACAGAGTCTTGCTGAGCTCCTGGCCGTAGAAGGTTCCTCGTTCCTTTTGCGACATTGTCGCGGAGAGGAGGGGGGGTTCGCTCCTGGGCTAAGTCCACAAAAAGGAGGGCCGCAGTGAGAAAGTGTAAATAAAGGTGGTCAAGGCGCAAGAAGACTTGTGTTGTCAAAGACGCGCCGGGTCGCCTTCCTTCCTTCTTTCCTTCCTTCCTTCCTGGGCTCTAATCGGCATGCGGAAACATGAGCGCGTGTTTGTCTCCGTCTCAGCGCGCTCCCGCGGCGGAGATCTCGCGAGAACTTGTTCAGCAAGGCGAGTGGAGGGGGCGGGGATTGTCCCTGTCAATCATTAACCAAGCTTTTGACGCTTACAAATGTATTTATGTTGCTTTTTAGGCTTTCTTTCGACAATTAAGCGCAACTGGAATGAATGTATGAACTCTTACATTCTATTACTAAATATAAAAGTAGTGTAGTTGCACGAAGAAGTGTACAATTTACACTGAACAAAAACAAACACAGCATATTTACTTTTTCCTGCCATTTCATGAGCATAAAGTGAAAAACATAAAAGAAAAAATAGGTGTGTTAAATAGGGTTTATATTTATCTTAAATGTTGTTCATAAATCCGTGTTTAATCTATGGGGACATTCGATTTGAACGATCTTTAAATCCAAACAGGACAAAAAAGCTTTTGATGGGCATGAAAACATTTTGAAACCTTTTTATTTTCAACTTTTTTTGCTCAAATTTCTCAATAAACTTAAGTCCTAAACAAAAATTATACATCATATTGTTTTTAATATTTACCCCTTTGAAGGCGTTTTTATTAGATACTGTTAAATGTTTAAATTGGTTAAAACAATTTTTTTTTAAACTACAAATAAAACATAATATATATTATAAGTTATTTTGATTATCTTTAAATCTAAACAGGACATGAAAGTCCTTAAGTTTTTTTATCACAATCAATTTGCCAAAATGGTGGTACATGTTAGAGATACCTCATCCCCTAGCTGGCCTCAGAGAGGAAGTGGACATAGTAGCTGCTGCCCCCGCGACCTCGCCTGGGAAAAGCAGCAGCAGATGAGTGGATGGATGGATGGAATTTGCCAAACTAAACTGGAGTTACAAGTAGTGAATGTTAAAAGTTGTACATGGCAAAATCCACATTTTTGATGACTTTAGTGAGGTTTGGAGTGTCCCCCCACCCAAGTAGGACACCAAAACAAAATGTGAAATGTGTCCATGTGTACTTGAATTAAATGGAAGTCCAACAATGATCTTAGACTAGGGGTGTCCAAACCTTTGGACTGGGGGCCCGCATTGGGCTAAAAAGATTTGGAAGGGCCCGAAAGCTGACTGCAAGCAAAGTAGCTGTGTGTATAAATGTATATATATATAAAAAAAAAAGAAGAAAAAAAGATGTATATATATATATATATATATATATATATATATATATATATATATGTAATGTATACATTCACACAACGTGACAACTTCGCTGCTTTTGGCTTTTGTATATATGTATATATCAGAGGTGTGGACTCGAGTCACATGACTTGGACTCGAGTCAGACTCGAGTCATGAATTTGATGACTTTAGACTCGACTTGACAAAATGTAAAAAGACTTGCAACTCGACTTAGACTTTAACATCAATGACTTGTGACTTCACTTGGACTTGAGCCTTTTGAATTGACATGACTTGACATGACTTGCTACTTTCCCCAAAACCCAAAGATGAAAAAGTTATTCGGGAGCGCTCCGTATTTTTCATTGTGTACTTGTCTATCAGCGTTGCGTGTGTCAGCTGGTGTGCTGTCAGTACAACAGCCAATCAAATTAGATCTACTTTGTTTTCATCACACAGCATTCATCCAATCAAATTGCAGGACAACCAACGAAGAAGACATGTTTGTTTGGGTATAAAAATTACGAGGTGGTCAACACAAAACGGTTTGCAGTATGCAACACATGCGGTTCGAAAATTACTGATGGAGAGGCAACAACTTCCAACTTCGTCCGGCATTTGAAGTTGCACAAAGAACGGTAAGTTTTGAATGTAAGACGACGATGTTTATTTGCTGTGTAGTTAAATCAGTGAGGCTGTAAACTCACTGCTAACGTTATAACGTTATTGCAAACACGGGAATCTGTTGCAGTTCACTACCTTATTCATACTTTTTGTTCAGTGATTTTTTTTTAAGCAGGGTTACGTTAGTCAATATATCACACGTAACGTTAGACGGCGGTCAGCAGCACCGCGTATTTTAGCCACCTAAAAAAAGACAAAAATAGTAAAATAAAGGTCAGTTAAAATGTATACTATATTATGAATATGTGTACCGTTTTAGCTAGCTTTCTGACATACTGTTGGTTGTTTACCTCAGTGGTCCCCAACCACCGGGCCGCGGCCCGGTACTGGTCCGTGGATCGATTGGTATCGGGCCGCACAAGAAATATTTTTTTTTCTTTTCTTTTTTTAATTAAATCAACATAAAAAACACAAGATACACTTACAAGTAGTGCACCAACCCAAAACAACTCTCTCCCCCCTTTTGTTCTGGGCATTGAACATGAAGACTCTTCCTTCACTGTTCCGAGTGGCCATGAGAGTCTTGGCAGTGCCTGCCTCCAGTGCTCCAGTGGAGCGAGTTTTCAGCCACGGTGGCATCATACTACGCCCCCATCGTGCACAAATGACTGACAGACTCTTGGCTAATTTGGTCTTTTGGAAATGCAATGCAGCATAGGGCCCTGACATATAAAAATTACAACTTTTTTGTTATGTTCACGTATATGTCATGTTTTTTCAATGTTAACACTTTTGTACAAATAAGTACATTTGCACTTTATTTTTCAATGTGTTTGTTCTGTAAAGGAATGTGTTAATGTTTAAAATGACTGGTTAATAGTGCTATTATAAAGTGCAATGTCAGCACAATTTTCTTTCCTGCAATTTAAAATGCACTTGTTTTAATAAATAAATACAGCGTTTGAAAAGCATACACAATCTGTGTTAATATATTAGTCTGTGGTTAAAAGGACTTGAAAGGACTCGAAACTCAAAATGCAGGACTTAGGACTTGACTTGAGACTTTGCAGTCTTGACTTTGGACTTGACTCGGGGCTTGCCTGTCTTGACTCGGGACTTGACTCGGACTTGAGACTTACTTGTGACTTGCAAAACAATGACTTGGTCCCACCTCTGGTATATATATATATAATGTATACAGTCACACAACGTGACAACTTCACTGCTTTTGGCTTTTGTATATATATATCAGTGACGTGCGGTGAGGTTCATGGCTGGTGAGGCACTGACTTCATCACAGTCAGATTTACAAACATGAACCCAAAAGAGTATCTTATTCACCATTTGATTGGCAGCAGTTAACGGGTTATGTTTAAAAGCTCATACCAGCATTTTTCCCTGCTTGGCACTCAGCATCAAGGGTTGGAATTGGGGGTTAAATCACCAAAGATTATTCCCGGGCGTGGCGCCGCTGCTACCCACTGCTCCCCTCACCTCCCAGAGGGTGATCAAGGGATGGGTCAAATGCAGAGGACAAATTTCATTACACCTAGTGTGTGTGTGACAATCATTGGTACTTTAACTTAACTTTAACTTTACACATACAAACTGTAGCACACAAAAAAGCACATTTAATAAAAAAAACGTTATTATGGTCTTACCTTTACTTCTAAATAAAGTCCATTCGCCGCTGTTGTGCTGGATTAATGAACCCCCTGACGGGTGTGTTATATCGACTAAAGCCCTCACTTAAACTTTCCACGTGCAAGATTGAATCTATTTAAAAAAGTGTAACCGAGGGTTTATAAATGTCGCCTATACTGTATGAAACTACAAAATAACAAACACGGAGGCTCCAGTTTACACGAGGACCACTTTATTTACCTTCTTTCAAAAACCTCCGCTCCAGTACATGTCATCACTTCCGCTCTTGGCGCCTTCAAAATAAGAGCTCAAGGCATATACTGTATAACAGCACATAACAGGAACTTAACATCACAAATAGGAAAGCCCATAAAAATAGGTTACAAAAGTTATTTAATAAGAAGCCAAAAAGTGCAAAAACAATAATGTTCATGTTGGAGGAGTTGTGAATTAGATACACCTGCAGTCTGCAGGTGTACCTAATGTTGTGGCCCTGCAGTCATTCACAACTCCTCCAACACGAACATTATTGTTTTTGCACTTTTTGGCTTCTTATGAAATAACTTTTTTAAATAGATTCAATCTTGCACGTGGAAAGTTTAAGTGTGGGCTTTAGTTGATATAACAATTCTACGGCGGGGGTGCAGGAGGCGGGGCTACTGGAGCCTCAGCCAGTGCGTCTTTTGCAGCCGTTTTATGATCGCTCAGCACAAGAAATACGTTACACACATACAGTTGTTGACAAAATACACTGTACATTATATACCTCAGCTAACTAAACTATGGAAATGTATAATATAATTCATATAGCAATACAGTCTCACTGCACAGCAGGCCAGCAGTTATCCGAGTCTGTCCATGTTGAGGCACTGAGTGACGTGCCTCAACTGGCTGCTGTTCACCGCACCGTCTCTTCTCAGTATTTGAACAGCAAATGTGAAAATTCAGCGATTTTGAATAAAAAATAATCTAAAACTGGTGAAGTTAAATGGAAAATAACTTTATAGTATAATCACTGCATAAATATAACAATTTAATTTTTTTTTTTTCTTTTTACATTTTTTTTCTTTCCATGATGGCAGGTGAGGCCCCGCCTCACCTGTCTCTAGTGACTGCACGTCACTGATATATATATATATATATATATATATATATATATATACATACATACACACACACATTGTGTAAATGGCAAAAAAAAAAGAATACAATGATTTGGAAATCATTTTCAACTTATATTCAATTGAATAGACTGCAAAGACAAGACATTTCATGTTCACACTGAGAAACTTCAATTTAAAAAAAATAATAATCATGAACTTAGAATTTAATGGCAGCAACACATTGCAAAAAATGCATTTTTACCACTGTGTTACATGGCCTTTCCTTTTAACAACACTCAGTAAAGAACTGAGGAGACACGTTTTTGAAGTGGAATTCTTTCCCATTCTTGCTTGATGTACAGCTTAAGTTGTTCAACAGTCTCCCTTCTGCTATTTTAGCCTTCATATTGCACCACACATTTTCAATGTCTGGACTACAGGCAGGCCAGTCTAGTACCCGCACTCTTTTACTATGAAGCCTTATTGCAGTGAAACTTGCCAAGGGACATGTGAGCAAATTTGCTCACATTTTCAGTAGACCCATAATAAATTCATAAAAGAAGCAAACTTCATGAATGTTTTTTGTGACCAACAAGTATGTGCTCCAATCACTATTACAAAAAAGTAAGAGTTGTAGAAATGATTAAAAACTCAAGACAGCCATGACATTATGTTCTTTACAAGTGTATGTAAACTTTTGACCACCACTGTATATACACATGCATATAATCACGTTTCATCAAACATATTAACATTGTTACCCTAGGGGAAACTGGGTAACACATGGCACACTGACAAAGCTTAACCTGTCGTTACTATAACAATCTACAAGGTTAATATAGTTGGTTTCTCTTTCTTCCCCTCCATGTATATACTTTCTTTTGTATTTCAAGTTATCATTACATATATGTATTGTTGCATTTGAAACGATTGTATTGTTGATAATAGAAGTAATTATTGTTATTCATTATCAATAGTGATATTTCCATTCATCCATTTGTAGTGTAAAAATGTTCAATGTCATTTCTGTGTTATTTACTTCCCTAACTGCTTCTTTGCTATCACTTTTCATATCATATTTGTATATACATACATTTTTTTTTTTTGCCTTTTCATTCAGGACCCTTTGGGACTGTGTGTCAAGGGGTGGCACTTTCCTGACTTCTGCTGTGCTTTTTTGTAAACGTCTGGATCTGCCTGCCGAGAGTCTTTTGGCCATGGAGATCAGCTGCTGGGTCTCTGCCACACCAGAGTCCGTTTGGAGAGACTGGAGGAAATGCAGATAAAGAGACAGGACTGCAGAGTTTGGGGAGACTGGAGGAGATGTGGATGAAGAGACAGGACAGCAGAGTTTGGAGAGACTGGAGGAGATGTGGATGAAGAGATAGGACAGCAGAGTTTGGAGAGACTGGAGGAAATGTGGATGAAGAGACAGGACTGCAGAGTTTGGAGAGACTGGAGGAGATGTAGATGAAGAGACAGGACAGCAGAGTTTGGAGAGACTGGAGGAGATGTGGATGAAGAGATAGGACAGCAGAGTTTGGAGAGACTGGATGAGATGTGGATGAAGAGACAGGACTGCAGAGTTTGGAGAGACTGGAGGAGATGTGGATGAAGAGACAGGACTGCAGAGTTTGGAGAGACTGGAGGAGATGTGGATGAAGAGACAGGACTGCTGAGTTTGGAGAGACTGGACGAGATGTGAAGAGACAGGACAGCAGAGTTTGGAGAGACTGGATGAGATGTGGATGAAGAGACAGGACAGCAGAGTTTGGAGAGACTGGAGGAGACGTGGATGAAGAAACAGGACAGCAGAGTTTGGAGAGACTGGAGGAGACGTGGATGAAGAAACAGGACAGCAGAGTTTGGAGAGACTGGACGAGATGTGGATGAAGAGACAGGACAGCGGAGTTTGGAGAGACTGAAGGAGATGTGGATGAAGAGACAGGACAGCAGAGTTTGGAGAGACTGGAGGAGATGTGGATGAAGAGACAGGGCTGCAGAGTTTGTAAAGACTGGAGGAGATGTGGATGAAGAGACAGGACAGCAGAGTTTGGAGAGACTGGAGGAGATGTGGATGAAGAGACAGGACAGCAGAGTTTAAAGAGACTGGAGGAGATGTGGATGAAGAGACAGAACAGCAGAGTTTGGAGAGACTGGATGAGATATGGATGAAGAGACAGGACAGCAGAGTTTGGAGAGACCAGAGGAGATGTGGATGAAGAGACAGGTCTGCAGAGTTTGGAGAGACTGGAGGAGATGTGGATGAAGACACAGGAGTCAGGACTGCGGAGCTGGACAAGCTTCAGTGTGTTGGCTGAATGAGCAGGTATCGGACACCTCGGTCTCCTTCAACGCATCCACTCTCATCCATGCAGAGTGGACACTGGCTGAGAGTTAGTGGGCGGCCGAGGGTGGAGTCGGCTCTCTTGGTTGCTTTGTGGGTCTGTTCCTGTCTCTGGCCATGCTCCCCCCACCCCAGCAGATGGCGTGGAACACTGCAGAGGCCACCACAGTGTATATGTTTTTTTGTTTTTACTTTTGTGGCTGTGTGTAGAAGTGGCTGGTTGCATCAGCTCTGCTCTTGTAATGTCTTTAATGTCCTTTGTTTTCTTTGATGTTTCTTACACACATGTTTGTGTTCTATGGCTATGAGGTTTAATTTCCTTGGCCTCTTGTCTGGCTTAGACGGATTTTTTTTTTCCTCACCCCCCCAGCGTTTACCTGTTTCTCACCTTTTTTGTAAGGGGGACCGGAAATTGGAAGACCTGTGAGCGATCCTGTTCTGTCTCCCTGTAATGTTTGTCTGCTCTTAAATGGGATTATGTGTGTTTCTGATTCTGATATCATATTTGTACATATCCTATTTTATTGTTGTTGTCTTATCCCCACAATATCGGTCTTCCTTTTTTTCTCTTTCTATGCACTCCTGCTCTGGTTCGGCTGTGCCAAACATTAATATAAATGCATTTAATAAAGTCTAAGGCAACAATCCAACACTTGTCTTTTCTAAAGAAAATGTGTACAGCAGATATAGATCATCTACATCAGTGGTCCCCAACCACCGGGCCACGGCCTGGTACCGGTCCGTGGATTGATTGGTACCGGGCCGCACAAGAAATAAAATTAAAAAAATACAAATATATATATATTTTTTTATTTAATTAAATCAACATAAAAAACACAATACAAACTTACAATTAGTGCACCAACCAAAATAGATCAATACCGTCTGCAGGGATACAGTCCGTAAGCACATATGATTGTATTTTTTTATGACAAAAAAAAAAAAGAAAAAAAAGGAAATATCCCCCCCCCGGTCCGTGGGACAAATTTTCAAGCGTTGGCCGGTCCGCAGTTACAAAAAGGTTGGGGACCACTGATCTACATCAACTATATGATTTGCCTGAGTGGTTGGACAGGACCAAAAATAAATACGTAATAAAAAATGTGTGACCATGGTTGTTGACATTTTGTGCTTGTTGATTTTTTTTTCTTCGCCATGACTCGGGAAGGTTGTTTGGATTGGTTCATATTAGTAAATGCTGTGCAAACTTCAAACTTACTCATGTTGTCCCCAGGACAAATGGACACGTATCAGACCACCAGATATCAGACACCTTTACCTTATACGGTCAATGTCTCCATTATCAGCGCCAATGAGTTGAGAAAAACATCACACTTGTTATGGGACAGTGATAATCCTTTGCAAATAATTGTGTTTAAATCGTGTTTTTTTATTGGCCCGTTGCAAACATTTCTGATTGTTGGGAAATAATGCTACTGATGTGTGTAAGTGTCAAATACATGATCTAGGCACTTTGAAAATGACTTGAAATAAAACATGTCTTGCTAGCATTTTACTTGAAATTGCATCGCACCCATCCTACGTCTTGAATGGGCCGTAATGTGCTCCACACTTGCACTCTGTAATCCCAGTGTCACTTTACCCACTTACTTCCACAAGTCCTGTGCAAGCTACTTCCAATGCAACATCATATATTAGGACTTTTAGAAGAAATAAACAGTACTGATTATTCTTCTTTTGAGGAAAAAAGAATGTGCCATCTAAATGACAACATTTTAGTGCCATATAAATAGGTATGTGAATGAAGATGAAACAGAATGACATCACCTCTTTCCTGGGTCATAAAACTGGGGGCAGGATTCAAGATGACATCATTAGTGCAGAGTGTCACCAGGAGGGGGCAGAAGTGGCTCGTCTTTAAGCGAGTCCATGAGACAAAGAGTCCTCATGACCCCTCCCCCACTGAGTCCAATCAATGGCATAGATCTGATGTGATGGATCATTTGAGGAAGATCAAGTAGAAGGCCATGAGCAGACAGGAAAGTGCTACAGCAATATGGAGCCGTGTCCCGATGACTGCCGCTACAAAGAAGAAGAGAAACATGATGTACCATAAAACTGATATGGATATACTACTCATATCTCATTTCATGCTTTTAATCTCTTTTTTTGGCAAAATTCCTACATACAACTTTACTTCTAAACAAAAATACTATTTATCTTTTTTTAAAAATATTCACTCTTTTGAAGGCTTTTTGATCAGATAATGTTACATGTTTAAACTAGTAAAATAACTACAAAAAAAGATGTATTATATTCAAATTTAATTATTGGTAGTATGGGTTTTATGGACACAACCGACTCCAATTTAGGGATGATGTTTGATAAGAAATGATCGAGTTCGAGCCTATTATCGAATCCTCTTATCGAACCGATTCCTTATCAATTCTCTTATCGAGTCCAGATAGGTTGTTGTATATGGAAAAAAACACACAATATTTGGTTTAACAAAAGCTCACTTTTATTAAATAAGAAAAAAATTTAATCTAATAAATAAATACATATTGACTGTTCCCCCCTAAAAAAATAAAATAAAATAAATAAATATTGACTGTTGTTACCCAAAGTATATTAAGTGGGATTTTTCAGAAAAACTAATATATACAGTAACAACTACACTACCCAGCATGCAACGGGAGTGACGAGCATGCGCGGTAGCCCCGAAAAGTGTTGTTGCATGTGCCACCCGGCAGCTAAGAATGAGGTTATGAGCATGCTGTGAAAGTAAACGTCAAGAACTCAGCCAACACACCTCGTCTGCATTATTTATAATTAGACAGACAACACATATACAGTGTGATTTTGTTTTGTTTACAAGGAAAGCAAAACAAAAGTTAAAAAAGGGAGATCATGTCATATATGTTGTATGTATATGTATGTGCTGCGGTTGCTTTAAGAACGTTGCGACAGCTGCCGTAAAGGAGGTGCGTTGCTAGCCTGGTTGCTATGTTTCCGGTTGGTCGTAAAAGTGTTCGTCATGTGTTTGTACCCTGCTCAATTCTCTCAGTAAAGTTATTCATTGGATTATACCTTTTGTTTTGAACTTTATTACACCTTGGAGCGCTTTTTCCAGTCCATTTTTTCCTGCTTTCGCTATCTGCGCCTAATGACTGAGCTACGTGACGTCATTTTGTGATGTCACACGGAGCATTTCTGGTCGGGACGGGATTTGTTCTCAGAGATTCGAATAAAGAACCAACTCTTTTTCTTTACTATAGTGGTCTCGATAACGGGTACCGGTTCTCAAAAAGGGATTAGAGTCCGAGGACTCGGTTCTTTTCTTATCGAACAACCGGGAAAATCGGTTTCAAGTATCATCCCTACTCCAATTACATTAAAACTTCATAATATCAATGATCTTAAATCCAAACAGGACAGACAACAACTCTTAAGTTTTTAATGAGCATAAAAATTTAGGATTTTTTTTTTACTTTTTTCTTTCTGAGTTTACCCTTTTGATCGCTTTTTGATCAGACAATGTTAGTGAATTAACTACAAATAAAATATATAACATTCGATTTTCCAAACAGGACATAAAAGTCCTTTACATTTTTGATGGGCATCAAAATATTTTTATATAAAAATAGCATGTGCATTTTTTTCTTAATTTACCCTTTTAAATGCCTTTTGATCGGACATTAGACTTAGACTTCCTTTTTATTGTCATTCAAATTTGAACTTTACAGTACAGATAATAATAAGGTATTGTTACATGTTTAAATTAGTGAAATAACTAGAAATATAATTGTTTTACATAATATATTTGATTTTAATTATATTTGTATAAATATACATTTTCACAAATTTCTCAATAAACTTAAATCCTTAAACAAAAATATCATATATCTTTTTTTATATTTACCCTTTTATAGGCCTTTTGATCAGATATTGTTACATGTTTAGTAAAATAAATCCAAATAAAACATCAGATAATCTGTAATAAAATACCGTATTTTTTGGACCATGGGGCGCACCGGATTATAAAGCACACTGCTGATGAGCGGGTCTATTCAGGTCTTTATTCATACAAAAGGCACACCGGATTATAAAGCGCACTGCTGATGAGCGGGTCTATTCAGGTCTTTATTCATACAAAAGGCGCACTGGATTATGAGGCGTATTAAAGGGCTCATAATATGATTTTTTTTCTAAATGGAAAAGACTTCCTTGTGGTCTACATAACATGTAATGGTGGTTATTTGCTCAAAATGTTACATAGATGATGTTTTCAATACTGAAATAAACTGCAACAAAAAAACTGTGCAATTATTTTTCGTAACATGGTCACTACTGCCTATTTTCTCTTGTTATATTCTTATTTTTACTGTTATATTTATATTCTTATTGTTGCTTTTTATTTTTATTCTTATTGTAATATCAATTTTATTTCCATTTATACCCCCATTATTTATTTTTTACTTTTTAAATTCGATCTCAATTCTGTACACTGCTGCCGGAATTTAAATTTTCCTGAGGGAACACTCCTGAAGGAATCAATAAAGTACTTACTATCTATCTATCTAACTATCTATCACAGACCATCTTCAAACCGCTTTCTGACAGTCGCTTCAGGATGCACCGTTTTGTGGTCGGTCTTATTTACATGCCTCACCTATGGCCCCTACCTGCGGAACTGCAGAGACCCTTGATATTTAAAAAAAAAAGGCTAAATACACACTTTTTAATTAGGCTTTTTACTGAATATATTAATATCTTACAGTCATGGCCAAAAATATACAGTATGCACCCCTGCAGTGGCGGGCCGTGCGTTTCCCACCTAGGCCTTCAGTAATGTCCTGTGTTCAATGATGACCTCTCAAAATACCATCATTTATGTCACCACATGACAGTTGCTGGAGAAATACTACACAGGACCACATTTACACACTACTGAGCATTGAATCACCACCAACAGAGTACATAACGTTTTTTTCTGGCGCATATAAAAATCAATAAACCCGCATCAGCAATTAAAACATATCGTATGTGGTACTGTCAAAATAAAATGTGCAAAAAACATTTTAAACGTGAAAAAAAAATTAAGAAATAAAATATCTGAACTCACATTTCATCGCCAGGACAGCTGAGCTAGCTTCCGGGGTTGGCCAAGATGTAGTCTTGTCTAATCATAAAATATGCAGACCAGGCGTGTTGGCTTACTTCTTCAAGTTTACTCCACACCGGCATGTCTACATTCAACAACCTAAACGGGGCTACTGCGCATTCTCTACACTACTGTGGCATGCTGGGTAATGGTGTGTGTGTGTGTGTGTGTGTGTGTGTGTGTGTGTGTGTGTGTGTGAGTGTGTGTGATTGAGTTGCAGAATATAACCTTACAATATATGAATACGATGATCTGTGCTATATATATTTAGTGAACATTTTACATGTGAGATGGAGGCAGGCTTACCTTTGTAGAAAACTCCCCAGATTCCTTTCTTCTCCGACAGCAGCCAGCCGTTGAGGCGAGGAACCTTTTTAAAGTATGCACATGTGCAGACCAAGAGCAGCCCAAACACCAGGACGCCATCAAAGGAGTAGACTAGGGACAAGAAGCAGAAGACTTTCTTAACATATCCTCAAGTTTGTTAGATCCTGGTGTAATATTGTCGCCAACACCAGGAAAGTTACAATGAACATCAGAGTAGTCGTGTCCATGTTAGATCCTGGTGTAATATTGTCACCAACACCAGGAAAGTTACAATGAACAGAGTAGTCGTGTCCATGTTAGATCCTGGTGTAATATTGTCACCAACACCAGGAAAGTTACAATTAATCAATGAACATCAGAGTAGTCGTGTCCATGTTAGATCCTGGTGTAATATTGTCACCTACACCAGGAAAGTTGCAATTAATCAATGAACATCAGAGCAGTCGTGTCCATGTTAGATCCTGGTGTAATATTGTCACCTACACAAGGAAAGTTCCAATTAATCAATGAACATCAGAGCAGTCGTGTCCATGTTAGATCCTGGTGTAATATTGTCATAAACACCAGGAAAGTTACAATGAACAGAGTAGTCGTGTCCATGTTAGATGCTGGTATAATATTGTCACCAACACCAGGAAAGTTACAATTAACCAATGAACATCAGAGTAGACGTGTCCATGTTAGATCCTGGTGTAATATTGTCACCAACACCAGGAAAGTTACAATTAATCAATGAACATCAGAGCAGTCGTGTCCATGTTAGATCCTGGTGTAATATTGTCACCAACGCCAGGAAAGTTGCAATTAATCAATGAACATCAGAGCAGTCGTGTCCATGATAGATCCTGGTGTAATATTGTCACCAACACCAGGAAAGTTACAATTAATCAATGAACATCAGAGCAGTCGTGTCCATGTTAGATCCTGGTGTAATATTGTCACCAACACCGGGAAAGTTACAATTAATCAATGAACACCAGAGCAGTCGTGTCCATGTTAGATCCTGGTGTAATATTGTCACCAACGCCAGGAAAGTTGCAATTAATCAATGAACATCAGAGCAGTCGTGTCCATGTTAGATCCTGGTGTAATATTGTCACCAACACCAGGAAAGTTGCAATTAATCAATGAACATCAGAGCAGTCGTGTCCATGGACGACACTAGCAAATAACCACCAAGGTCTGATTAGTGCTGGCTCAACAAAACATTGACATTAACAGTTGTGGCTGTAGACAACCTTCAGATGTAGTTATTGCTAAGCCCATAGTTGAACTTCTTTTTGTAATCAGCGACGATCGTGCTGGTTTGTTGTTTACCAGCATCACATCTCTTGCTCCTTTGTTGTGCAATCTGCTTCTTCATAAACCACCATGATATGTATGCTCCAATATCAATTCTTCAATCAACATCAGAGCATCAGAGCAGTCGTGTCCATGTTAGATCCTGGTGTAATATTGTCACCTACACAAGGAAAGTTCCAATTAATCAATGAACATCAGAGCAGTCGTGTCCATGTTAGATCCTGGTGTAATATTGTCATAAACACCAGGAAAGTTACAATGAACAGAGTAGTCGTGTCCATGTTAGATCCTGGTGTAATATTGTCACCAACACCAGGAAAGTTACAATTAATCAATGAACATCAGAGCAGTCGTGTCCATGTTAGATCCTGGTGTAATATTGTCACCAACGCCAGGAAAGTTGCAATTAATCAATGAACATCAGAGCAGTCGTGTCCATGATAGATCCTGGTGTAATATTGTCACCAACGCCAGGAAAGTTGCAATTAATCAATGAACATCAGAGCAGTCGTGTCCATGATAGATCCTGGTGTAATATTGTCACCAACACCAGGAAAGTTACAATTAATCAATGAACATCAGAGCAGTCGTGTCCATGTTAGATCCTGGTGTAATATTGTCACCAACACCGGGAAAGTTACAATTAATCAATGAACACCAGAGCAGTCGTGTCCATGTTAGATCCTGGTGTAATATTGTCACCAACGCCAGGAAAGTTGCAATTAATCAATGAACATCAGAGCAGTCGTGTCCATGTTAGATCCTGGTGTAATATTGTCACCAACACCAGGAAAGTTACAATTAATCAATGAACATCAGAGCAGTCGTGTCCATGTTAGATCCTGGTGTAATATTGTCACCAACACCGGGAAAGTTACAATTAATCAATGAACACCAGAGCAGTCGTGTCCATGTTAGATCCTGGTGTAATATTGTCACCAACACCAGGAAAGTTACAATTAATCAATGAACATCAGAGCAGTCGTGTCCATGTTAGATCCTGGTGTAATATTGTCACCAACACCAGGAAAGTTGCAATTAATCAATGAACACCAGAGCAGTCGTGTCCATGTTAGATCCTGGTGTAATATTGTCACCAACACCAGGAAAGTTAAAATTAATCAATGAACATCAGAGCAGTCGTGTCCATGTTAGATCCTGGTGTAATATTGTCACCAACACCAGGAAAGTTGCAATTAATCAATGAATATCAGAGCAGTCGTGTCCATGGACGACACTAGCAAATAACCACCAAGGTCTGATTAGTGCTGGCTCAACAAAACATTGACATTAACAGTTGTGGCTGTAGACAACCTTCAGATGTAGTTATTGCTAAGCCCATAGTTGAACTTCTTTTTGTAATCAGCGACGATCGTGCTGGTTTGTTGTTTACCAGCATCACATCTCTTGCTCCTTTGTTGTGCAATCTGCTTCTTCATAAACCACCATGATATGTATGCTCCAATATCAATTCTTCAATCAAGATATTGATACTTTTGATACTTTAGTTCAGGGGTGTCCAAACTAAAAAGTCAAAGTATGCCAGAGCCATATTGATATTGTTTTATTTATACAAATCCTAAAAACAAATATGTATGTATGACCCAGGAGATGTGCTCACATTTTCATTAGACCCATAATAAATTCATAAAACAAGCAAACTTCATGAATGTTTTTTGTGACCAACAAGTATGTGTTCCAATCACTCTATCACAAAAAAATAAGAGTTGTAGAAAATATTGGAAACTCAAGACAGCCATGACATTATGTTCTTTACAAGTGTATGTAAACTTTTGATCATGACTGTATATTTAAAAACTGAACGTTGTATTATAGGTGGCTAAGCATATTGTTATTAATTATTAGTTAGAACTAGGGCTGCAACAACTAATCGATTAAATCAATTAAAATCGATTATAAAAATAGTTGGCGATTAATTTAGTCATCGATTCGTTGGATGTATGCTATGCGCAGAGGCTACGTTTAGTTTTTTTTTACTTTTATTTATAAACTGCAACATTTACAAACAGCTGAGAAACAATAATCAAAATATTAGGGGTGTAACGGTACGTGTATTTGTATCGAACCGTTTCGGTACGGGGGTTTCGTTTCGGTGCGGAAGTGTACCGAACGAGTTTCCACACGGACATATTAAGGAGCGTACTGCACGTTGCGTAAACAATACTCAAAATGCCGGACTTTTGAGGCATTTATGAAACTCCGCCCTGACAGCCCCGCAAAAGATGACATGTCCGGTGAAAGAGGACGTATGGTCAGTCTATCCTAGCCCGTTAGCTGCTAGCATGTTAGCAAAAGAGGACTAGCAGCGATCGGTTTCACCGGACGTGAAACCCATGCTAGCAGCGACCGGGCTAGGTCCTGACCATACAACCTCTTTTCACCGGACATGTCATCTTTTGCGGAGCTGTCGGGCGGTGTTTCTTAAATGCCTCAAATGTCCGGCATTTTGAGTTAGGGTTGCGTGTATTTTCAATATACGTTCAGGGTTAAGAAGGCTAAAAACACAACAAATTGTGCGTGCAGCAGCATTCGTGAGGGAGGGGGAGAGACGAGAGAGTTGTGATAAATGCGCATGCGTCGTCAGGCTCTGCTTTCTATCGATACATTTATCATATTTAATTTTTTAATATCTATAGCAGGGGTGTCAAAAGTGTGCATTTTTGTAACATTTTCCTTGTTTTATTTGGATAGTTGAAAGAGCATGGCGCCAGTATGCTGTTTTTTTCCCCCCAATAAAATACTGAAAAGGATAGAAATGTAGTTTGTCTCTTTTATCCGATTATTAATCGATTAATCGAAGTAATAATCGACAGATTAATCGATTATCAAATTAATCGTTAGTTGGAGCCTTGGTTAGGACACCTGATCATTTCTTTTTTACTGTTCTTTGTTGTGGCAACCTTGTCCACCATTGCACTTGGTATGCAACAGCAAACTGTCCATAGATTTTCTCGATGGATGGTTTATCTACATGAATCACTTGTTGGTCTGGTTCCCTCCTATTTATCTTCTTTTATGTGTACTTTTATATGACTCCAGTCGCTATAGTTTGCATCCTTGGCGTGTTTGTTCCTAGAGGCAACAAGTCTGGATAAAAAAGCCTTCAGATCTGCTGCTCCATGGTCATGGAAAGAATGACAAAAGGATCTGAGGTTACCTGAACTCATCACTTTGGGGGAATTTCAGGCCATTTTAGAGGATCAAGAAGCTGTTTCTATTGGGCACTGTACTTGTTTTTAAAATTGTTTTTATTTAAACTTTTTTTACCTGTTGCGTGTTTTTTTGTTAATATTTTTAAGTAATTTGTACTTTTAACAATAGTGTGTGACTGCTCCTATTTTTGTTGTTCTATTTATTAATAAATCCTGTTTTTGCTGCCCACTTGCAAAGGAGATTTTAATCACAAAGAGTTGTTACCAGGTTAAATGAAGGAAAATTAAAAAATTACTCCCAGGAAGAACAAGAGTCAAAAATTATTTCTGTATATAAAAATTATGTTCAGTTACACATTTAAGTGTTTACTATGGTTGTTGTAATTCTTCAAATGTATTCATTCATAAGTTAGTATTATTTTATGTTTTAATTAACTAACTACTTGTTTATATTTTAAGTATATTTTACTTTTATGTTGAAAGTGTCAAAAATTTTAAATCAGGGGTGTCTAAACTTTTTCTACCAAGGGACGTATACTGAAAAGTCAAGAATGGGGGACCATTTTGGTATATATTTATATTCTTACATGCAATAAATAAGATATTATATATATTTAAAAACAAAATGTTGTGTTATACAGTGAATACAGAAGGTATTCAATATATTTGCTTAAGTCAAAAAAGTGTTGTTTTTTTTCTCATTAAAGCCCACTAAGCACCCCATCTTGACAGAAACAATGAGAAATATAGAATTTTTTGTAAATTTATTAAAAATTAAAAACTCCAAAATCACATAAGTATTCAGACCGTTTGCTCAATACTTAGTTGATGCACCTTTGGCAGCAAGTACATCCTCAAACAAGTATTTTTAAACACAATGCCACCAGCTTGGCAGACCTATCTTTGGACAGTTTTAACCATTCCTCTTTGCAGCACCTCTCAAGCTCCATCAGGTTGGATGAGAAGTGTTGGTTTTCGTCCAGGATGTCTCTGTACATTGCTGCATTCATCTTTCCCTCTATCCTGACTAGTCTCCCAGATCCTGCTGCTGAAAAGCATCCCCACACTATGATGCTGCCACCACCATGCTTCACTGTAGGGATGGTATTGGTGGTGATGAGCGGTGTCTGGTTTCCTCCAAACATTCACGCCAAAGACTTCAATCTGTCTCATCAGACCAGAGAATTTACTTTCTCATGGTCTGAAAGTCTTTCAGGTGCATTTTGGCAAACTTTTACTAAGAAATGGCTTCCGTCTGACCACTATACCATACAGGCCTGATTGGTGGATTCTCCTTCCCATCCAACTTGATGGAGCTTGAGAGGTGCTGCAAAAAGGAATGGTCCAAATTGTCCAAAGATAGGTGTGCCAATCTGGTGGCATTGTGTTCAAAAAGACTTGAGGATGTAATTGCTGCCAAAGGTGCATCAACTAAGTATTGATCATAGGCTGTCAATACGTATGACCTTGTGATAGTGCGGTTTTTCTTTTTTAATGTGTACATTTCAGTTTTTTCTGTCTCGATGGGGTAGTGTAGTGCTGAGTGCACATTAATGAGAAATATATATATTTTTTTTTAGCAAATGGCTGCAGCAAAGCAAAGAGTGAAAACTGTAAAGGGGCCTGAATACTTTCCATACACACTGTAGGTGACTAAGTGTATTATTTTTAATTAGTTTGAAAATTTCAGCCTTTTCTCATTACAATTACATTTTTTTCTTTTTTTCTTACATGTTTACTGTCCCCCCCACCCCCCTTTTATTCTAATAGTAGTTCTTATTACATGTTTTAATTGTTTTATTAATTTTGTTATTTCTTTTTTTATGGTTTGAAACACCATTTTCGTGACCTGTATAATTTTGTCTTCTGTTTTTTTTCTGTTGTATTAGCTTGACTATGTTGTTATTCACGCCACTACCTCAATATACTTCAAAGTTTAAAATGAATAAATAATTATATTGTACTTTATACACTACTTTTCAAATTTTAGAAGACATATTCGGTATAATTTGCTCAAAGTACCAGCCTGAATTCTACTCTGAATGAGATGGGAAAGAAAATGAGTGGCATGGCAACACATTTCAAACAGTTTGATCAAAGCAGCGACCAGGTAAAAAGTAGTAGTGTTAGCTAGTTGTGACTGCAGAACCAATCAAGTCTACGTGAAAGACGTTGGTGGTCTTAATGTCAATTTGATTACAACAAAACCCTGACGGACTTAAAGCGCACTCTGCAGGAATTTTTCTTTTCACCGAAGCGCTTCCATCCTAAAATTGCACATCAGTAACACAAAAGGAGTAACACTGCATGAATGTTTGTTTAGAGAAACAACATGAACATGATGTTCAAAAAGTAAGGCTGCAGCTATCCATTATTTCAGTCATCGAGTAATTGATCAATTAGCTTGTTTGATTAATCGGATAAAACTTACTTTAGAGCCTAAAAGTTTTTTCCATTTGCTATAACCTTCATTATTTGTTCCTAAGAAATGGCACGTTTAGGAGGTGTGCATCAATAAAAACGAAATGACATTGAAGAAAAGCAGCACAGATCACAGTTCCTACACCGTCATGTGCCACCTTTTGCAGCGGCCGTGTGGAAACTGTGTGCGCCTGTTTTAAGTTCCTGCCACTCCAATTTTTATGAGTTACCCTCTTCAAACAATTCATTCTTAGCAACAAAACATAAGTAAAGTTTTCTTTCTAATCGAATAATCTGATTAATTGTTGCAATCTTAGTTAAAGGTGTTTAAAAACACGTTTCATGCATTTATAGTTCCTTCTTTCTTGATTCCATGGATATTTAATCATTAATAATCTAAATGAATCCACAGCAACTCTGTTAACCCTTCCTCACTAATAACAACTTAACAATTGTTTAATGACACAAATGGATACTTTTGTCTCTCACCAGAGTACAGTGATTACTTTTCCAATGTTAGGATTGGGTTATGAAGCTGGCCAGGATCTTCAGCTCTCACTGGATCGGTTTGCAGCAGAGTGTGAAGCGACTGGGATGAGAATCAGCACCTCCAAGTCCGAATCCATGGTTCTCGCCCGGGAAAGGGTGGAGTGCCATCTCCAAGTTGGGGAGGAGATCTTGCCCCATGTGGAAGAGTTCAAGTACCTCGGAGTCTTGTTCATGAGTGAGGGAAGAGTGGATCGTGAGATCGACAGGCGGATCGGTGCGGCGTCTTCAGTAATGCGGACGCTGTATCGATCCGTTGTGGTGAAGAAGGAGCTGAGCCGGAAGGGAAAGCTCTCAATTTACCGGTCGATCTACGTTCCCATCCTCACCTATGGTCATGATCTTTGGGTTATGACTGAAAGGACAAGATCACGGGTACAAGCGGACGAAATTAGTTTCCTCCGCCGGGTGGCGGGGCTCTCCCTTAGAGATAGGGTGAGAAGCTCTGCCATAAAGTAAAGTCGCTGCTCCTCCACATCGAGAGGAGCCAGATGAGGTGGTTCAGGCATCTGGTCAGGATGCCACCCGAACGCCTCCCGAGGGAGGTGTTTAGGGCACGTCCGAAGAGGCCGCGGGGAAGACCCAGGACACGTTGGGAAGACTATGTCTCCCGGCTAGCCTGGGAACGCCTCGGGGTCCCACAGGAAGAGCTGGACGAAGTGGCTGGGGAGAGGGAAGTCTGGGCTTCCCTGCTTAGGCTGCTGCCCCCGCGGCCCCACCTCGGATAAGCGGAAGATGGATGGATTGGGTTATGAGATGTTCCTCCAATCCAATAAAACATGATATATCTGCATGGGAGTGTTATTGCTATGTTTAGGCCTACACATATGACAACAACAGTGTTGTTTAAAATAAATGTTATTTTGAATAGTCACTGCAATCTAGTCCGCTGCTACGCACTTTAGCCCCAGCAGAAAGTAGTTTGTTCAATCAGTTGCTTTGACGTGTGCTCTTTGATGCTAAATGACTTTAGCAGTTTGCATCTCAGCTTTAAAGCGACACGTCTACAGCTAACTTAGCGTTAGCTTCCATCGACTCACTTCAATTTGTTCGCTCGTGTAACAATGAACAACACTTACCATTTGTCATATTGCCACTTGCTTTTGTTGTCGTCGTTACGTAACTGTCAAGGTGTGTCAATCAGAAAGTCATATGGTGACTTTTAGAAGATAAATAACAGAATCATCACTGGCCTCACACTTCCGCTTGTGAAAGACTACTTCTTCTTCTTCTTCTTCTTTTGTTTTTATGGCGGTTGGCAAGCAACCTTGTGGTGTGCATTACCGCCACCTACTGTAATGGAGTGTGGATCGAGGTGGATCCCTACTCTATATTCTTTTATTTAACCCAGTATTTTTTAAATATGTGCATATTGCTTTATAACCTATGTGTTCTGAGTGCATTCCTAATATATCTTCCACTGCTAACCTAATATTCTCTTTCGCTAACTTACTTTCCAGTATTTCCCTTTCTCTATTATATTTCCTACAATGTATTAAAACATGTCCTACACTTTCTAGCTGTTGGCAAGAATCACACAGTCCTGTAGTATGTTTCCCTATCAATTTTAATGAACTATTTAGATATGTATGTCCTAATCTCATTCTAGTAATAATGTCTTCTTCCTTCCTATTTCTATTGCCTCTTCTCATTACACCTACTCTCCTCTGGACTTTGTAATATTCTCTACCTGTTGTTTCCTTATTCCAATTATCCTGCCACTTTTTATTGTGTTCCATCTTAATTATGTTCTTCACTTCCTCTTTACTGTGCTTAATCTCCATGTTTACTTCTGTTTTAGTAGTTGCTTGTTTTGCGTACTTATCCGCTAATTCGTTCCCCTCAACTCCTACATGAGCAGGAACCCAAAGAAATGTTACCACACCTCCCGCTTTATTTATTCTGTAATTTGCCTGAACTATTTCATAAACTAAATCTTGTCTTGTTTCTGATGCTATGTTTTTTATGCTCATCAATGCACTACTGGAGTCTGAGCACACGACTGCTTTTCTTGCTTTATTTTCTTCTATCCAATGAATTGCCATATAAATTGCTACCAATTCTCCCGTAAAAACCGATAACTTATCACTAATTCTTTTATTTAATACTATGTTTCCTTGTGGGATAACAGCTGCTGCTCCTACCTTATTATTTATAGTTTTTGATGCATCTGTGTACACCATGATGTTGTCTAAAAACGTTTTCTCAATCCATTGTTCTATCTGGTAACTATTTAAATTTCTATTCTTTAGTAATTGCATGTTTACATTTGGGTTTTCATACATCCACGGTGGTATTGCAGGGATTGGTACTGTAGGGCTAACTTTAATATTATCAATTTGAGCTTTATTACATATGTCTCCTATTATCCACCCGAAACTATTCATTTTTTTCTTCTCTTTTTCTTGGCAGTTTAATAACACTTGATGGGTTGGATGTCCTTGCTTGGATCCTTTTAAGTTTGCCCAATAAACTGCTGACAATTGATCTCTCCTCATATCTAAAGGTTTTTCATTCATCTCTACTTGTAATGCTGTAACTGGGGTTGATTTTGTAGCTCCACAACATAACCTTAAAGCCTGTGATTGGATCCTGTCTATTTTCCCAAGTAATGTTTTTGAAGCAGATTGATAAATAATGCATCCATAATCAATAACAGATCGAATTAAAGTCATATATATTGCTTTCAATGTCTGCCTATCAGCCCCCCAATCTTTACCCCTCAAAGCCCTCATTATATTTAACACCTTTTTACTTTTCTCCACTATTTTGCTGATGTGGGTTGACCAGTTAATATTTTTATCAAACCATATACCCAAATATTTAAATACTTGTACCTCTTCTATATTTTCTCCATAGAGTTTAATTTGGAGCTTGTTTTGTACTTTCCTCTTTGTAAAATTTATGACTTTTGTCTTTCCAACAGAGAATCTTAAACCCCAAGCCGTTCCCCATTCTTCAACATTATTTACCGCTTTTTGAATCTTCTTTTCTATATGATTAGTATTTCTACCTCTCTTCCACATCACACCATCATCAGCAAACAGTGCCACATCCACTAACCCTTCTACTTCACTAAAAACTTCATTTATCATTATTGAAAATAATACTGGACTTATTATACTTCCTTGCGGGGTCCCATTTTCCACTTCATATACTCTGCTGTATTCATTCTCTATTTTTACTAATATTTTTCTACTTGTTAAGAAGTCTTTTATCCATCTATACATTTTCCCTCTAATCCCAATTTTATTTAGTTTTATCAGCAACCCCTGTTTCCACAACATATCATAAGCTTTCTCTATATCAAAAAATACTGCAATTATACTTTCTTTATTTATTTGTCCCTTTCTAATTTCCTCTTCCAGCTGCACTGCTGGGTCGTTTGTGTTTCTTGCTTTGCGAAATCCACTTTGGTAGTTTTTTATTATTTCTTTTGACTCTAAATAATATACTAGTCTTTCATTAATCATTTTTTCCATTACTTTGCCCAAATTTGAGGTCAATGCTATCGGCCTATAATTACCTGCCTCTTCTGGATCTTTCCCTGGTTTGCATATTGGAATTATTACAGCTTCTTTCCATTCCGCTGGTAATTTTCCTTCTTCATATATCCTATTATATAATTCCAAGACCACTTCTTTGCCAATACTACTTAAATTCTTGATCATCTGATAACTCACCTGGTCTTTTCCTGGTGTTGTATTTTTAACCTTTTTCAATATTCGAACCATTTCATTCAAAGACAATTTCATATCTATAGTGTTGGTTACCCTATTATCGTTGTCTTCCATCATTTCCCCAATATTAAAACTAATTGTTTCTTCTCTCTTTTGTATTTCTACATTTCTCAAATTATCATTACTGTGCACTTTAACAAATGTTTTTGCTAAAAGTTCTGCTTTTTCTTTATTTTCTACCACACACCGTGTCCCATCTTTCATCACATGATTTTTATGTTCATTTCTGATCCCTGACATTTTCTTGATCATTCCCCACACTTGGCCTAAAGGAGTAGTTCTATTTAATGATTCACAAAACTTTCTCCAGTAGTGTTTTCTTGTCTTTTTAATAACGTACCTTACTTTAGCTTGGTGCCTTTTATATTGGACCATATCTTGGAAATTATGTGTTCTTCTCAATATTCTAAATGCTCTATTCCGTTCTTTTATTGCGTCTGTGCACGCTTGTGTCCACCACGGCACTATCTTCCTTCTTTTCCCTATACTACTCCTTGGTATACTCTTTTTGGCTGCTTCCATTATGCACTTTGTAATATCTGTATTCAGTTGTTCAATATCTTGATTTATATCCACTTCCTTTAATGTCATGTCGGTACTTTCCCTATATTGTCCCCAGTCACCGTGATTATACTTCCATCTTCCTTCTATTTTAGTGCTTTCTGTCCTTTGATTTATGTTTATGTGAATGAATATTGGGTAGTGATCACTTCCTATAGTGCTGTCTTTATTTACTTCCCACTCTACCTTTCCTGCTAACCCTTGTGACACTATTGTTAAATCTATTGCTGTTTCTTTACCCGTAACTACATCTAACCTTGTTCCCGATCCATCATTCACACACACCAGTTCTTTTTCCTCCAAAAATGCTTCCAATGTTTCCCCATTCCAGTCATCCCTTTCACCCCACATTGTGCTATGTGCATTAAAGTCACCACACCAAATGATATTGCCACTCCAGTGCTCGACTATTGTTTCTAGTTGATGATTTTGTAATTTCTTGCACGGATTATAGAAGTTTAGCACTTTGTATCTTTCTTTATTATTCCATACTTCTACCCCTACTATTTCTAGTTCTTGTTTTTCTTTTAATATTGTATATTGCATGTCTTCTTTAATAAATATGGCACATCCTCCTCCTTGCCCATCATTCCTATCTTTACGTATTGTTATGTATCCTTTTATTATAAAGCTCAATTTTGGCTTCAGCCAGGTTTCTTGAATACATAGTATATGTGGTTTATTTTTCATATTATTAATATAACCCTTTAGTTCCTGTCCGTTTGCTATTAAGCTTCTGGCATTCCACTGAACAATTAACATGGCGTTGGATTGTGGTAACATGACTCGGTCTCGTCTACTCTCTGTAGTTCACCTTGTACCTGTTCCCAAGATAGTTCTTTTAAATTTAAGAACTTTGCTGCTGCTTTGACAATTATTTTAATCTTCTCAGTTTTATTTCTTGCCTGTTCTGTGCAGTTTATTACATATGCCAGGAACACAACTAGCTTGTCCATGGAAAGTCCTGTATTTGCTGCCTCTTGTTTTTTATTACTTGTACTATTGTCACATGTGTCTTGTTCTGATCTATTCTCACTTCTATCTTGTTCTGCACTTTCTTTATTTCTTACTTTAACTGCCTCTGCGTATGTAATATTTCTTTCTACTCTGATTTGCTGAACTTCTGTTGCCTGTTTCCTAATGACACATCCTCCATACGCTGCTGTGTGATTCCCGCCACAGTTACAACACTTGACCAGTATATTGTCTCCACATTGTCCGTATTCATGCTCTCCTCCACACCTTCCACATCTCAACTTAGCATGGCACACACTGGCTATGTGCCCATAGCGTTGGCACTTGAAACAGCGTACTGGGGGTGGGACGTAAGCTCTAACGTAAAAGCTTAAAAACCCAATCATAATTCTTTGCGGTAGAACTTCCTCGACAAACTGTACTAATACAGATTCGCTCTCCGTCTTTTCTCCATTTCTAAATGCCATCATTCTTGTCATCATCTTGACAGTACCCCCTTTTATTTGTCTTTTCAATTCTTCTAAATTTTCACCCCTTGGGATTCCTGTCACTACTCCTCTTGCCCCCTTTCGTTCCCCCACTTCCATTTTTTCCTTTATTATCTTATTGCACAGTTTTTGCAACCGCATTGCTTTGTTCTTTTGCTCTCCATTTTTGCATTTGATCAAAAGTCGTCCGTCCCTGAGCACCTTCGCTATCTCCACCTCTCCAATGTCCTTCTTTAACCCCTTAACCAGTGTCATCAAACTTATATCATTCATGTCTTGACCTGATTTAAATGTATATATGATCCTGTAATTATCTTCCATGGTCTTTTTCCTCTTTTCTACTTCTTCATCTTCTTCGTGTACTCTTTTAGCACTCGATTTTCCTTCATGCCCTCCACTCCCCTTCTTTCCTCTCTCCCCTCTAGTCCTATCCACGTCCATACTTTCCTCATAAATCCCGTCACTATCCCCTTCCATCTCGATCCAGTCACAATACAGCTTATGCACAACCGCCAAGGAGATTTAGATACGCTCACTCGTTAGCCACCACTCCTTGTTTTACTTCCGCCTTCGTTAACACGTCACCCGTCGTCCTTCCTTCTCCGTCAAAGACTACTTCTTCTACGGCTTGCGTTTAGTTGTAAAGGACTTCTTCTTCTACGGCTTGCGTTTAGTTCGCGTTCACCGCGCTCGGCTGCCACTTGCTGGAATAATCAAGCAACAGCACCCCGTGTTGCTCAGTTCCCAGTTCATGGTTCGTTATGATCATCCAGAAAAGCTTAGAAAAGTTTATTATTGCATTCTAATGACTTAATACAATACTAATACACAGACTTAAATGTACTTGTGTATGAAAATACCCACATCGTCACGTCAGTTAAAAAAAAACGTGTCATCAATGTCAACCGATGACGTCACGTGTTGTTGACGTGTTGTGACTTTGCAGAGGGACAATGTTGCACATTCTAATATCTAAACCCTTGCAATGCACTTTGTAGCGGCCATGTGCACGGGTAACGCCCAAAGAAGCCAGCTGTCAGGGTAAAAATGACAAGTTCGATTGGGCTTCTTTGGAGATAATTGTGTGAAGCACCATGAACGTCCCTGAAGAGACGCTCCTCAAATATGACTGCCCGGTTGTCGTTCCTAGAACCGCAGATAAAAAAACAGCAAAGGTAAGTTGTATTTATTATTGTAAATATATCACATCTATAAAGTCTATTACCACAGGGGGGCCAGATCGTCGTTTATTTTGTGCTTTCTTACCAAATGTATTGTTTGTTTCCATTTGAACTGAAAACATGTACGTAATGTACACATTTGCGTATGTTTTTAAACATTTAAAATTGATCTGCTCATGCAGCAAATGTTATGTTATTATTAGAGGTGGGAATCCATTCTGATTCTTGGAGTGACGTTTCCATTTAGAATCGATTCTCGCTTCAAACGGATTCTCGCAATGTATGTGGTATAGTAACCTTCAACCTAATCCCGATTCTTTAATGTAACCATTCTAAATTGTTTTAAAAAATAAAAATGGATTCATTTTTAAAATAATAGAAAAATAATATATATTTGTATTTCATCTGTCCTGTGCAGCCAATTCTACAGTTGATGTAGATGATCTGTATCTGCTTTAGAAAAGAGAAGTGTGGGATACTTCTCCAGTTGCCTTATTTCTATTTGACTTCATTAAATGTTTGACTAGAATTTTGGTTAACAAAACCAGTTTTGTTTAAGTAATATAGAATTTTATTACAGCTGTTTCTCTATTTCATGGAGTAAATGTAGTTCATCATAGAACTAGCATCCAATGCTATTATTTTTTTAAAATTTTAAATCGAGAATTGTTTTGAATTGAGAATCGATTCTGAATCAAATCGCTACCCCCAAGAATCTAATCGTGTGGTGCTCAAAGATTCAGAGCCCTTATAATAACTTTAAATTAGCAGTAGATGAGAAAAACAAGTTGACTTCATATGTGAATGTGCGGTAGAAAATGGATGGAGTGTGAATGTTGCGCCACATATTTTCAATGGGAGACAGGTCTGGACTACAGGCAGGCCAGTCTAGTACCCGCACTCTTTTACTATGAAGCCACGTTGATGTAACACGTGCCTTGGCATTGTCTTTCTGAAATAAGCAGGGGCGTCCATGGTAAAGTTGCTTGGATGGCAACATATGTTGCTCCAAAACCTGTATGTACCTTTCAGCTTTAATGGTGCCTTCACAGGTGTGTAAGTTAGCCATGTCTTGGGCACTAATACACCCCCATACCATCACAGATGCTGGCTTTTCAACTTTGCGCCTATTACAATCCGGATGATTCTTTTCCTCTTTGGTCCGGAGGACACGACGTCCACAGTTTCCAAAAACAATTTGAAATGTGGACTCATCAGACCACAGAACACTTTTCCACTTTGTATCAGTCCATCTTAGATGAGCTCAGGCCCAGCAAAGCCAACAGCGTTTCTGGGTGTTGTTGATAAACGGTTTTTGCCTTGCATAGGAGAGTTTTAACTTGAACTTACAGATGTAGCGACCAACTGTAGTTACTGACAGTGGGTTTCTGAAGAGTTCCTGAGCCCATGTGGTGATATCCTTTACACACTGATGTCGCTTGTTGATACAGTACAGCCTGAGGGATCGAAGGTCATGGGCTTAACTGCTTACGTGCAGTGATTTCCCCAGATTCTCTGAACCCTTTGATGATATTACGGACCGTAGATGGTGAAATCCCTAAATTCCTTGCAATAGCTGGTTGAGAAATGTTTTTCTTAAACTGTTCAACAAGTTGCTCACGCATTTGTTGACAAAGTGGTGACCCTCGCCCCATCCTTGTTTGTGAATGACTGAGCATTTCATGGAATCTACTTTTATACCCAATCATGGCACCCACCTGTTCCCAATTTGCCTGTTCACCCGTAGGATGTTCCAAATAAGTGTTTGATGAGCATTCCTCAACTTTATCAGTATTTATTGCCACCTTTCCCAACTTCTTTGTCACGTGTTGCTGGCATCAAATTCTAAAGTTAATGATTATTTGCAACAACAACAAAAAGTTTATCAGTTTGAACATCAAATATGTTGTCTTTGTAGCATATTCAACTGAATATTGGTTAAAAATGATTTGCAAATCATTGTATTCCGTTTATATTTACATCTAACACAATTTCCCAACTCATATGGAAACGGGGTTTGTAGATTCAAACATAAAATCAAAAAGAACAAACAACAAATGTAGAAACACACATTTTTACAATGAAGTTCAGGGTGCGCTGCACAGAAATAACTACAAAGATGATGGTCATGTATTTGCATCTCACCGTTTTGTTATTATATCCGTTGAGTGGATCATTAACAATGAAAGAAGATATTGTGGGTCGATACTGCATCAGTCTGCCGCCATCTGCTCCCAGCCACAACAGGAGCAGCCGAGTGCTTGCACCTGCGCTAATTGTAGTAGCGGCAGCCAATTGGGAACCAGCTGACCTGTCATCTTTAAACAGTGTCATGTGTGACGTGGGTTACACTGGAATTGCTTTTGCGACATCCAGTGGACACATTTAGAACAGCAGTTTTGTACTCAGAAAACTCATCTTGCGGGCCGGATTAAGCCTGTTGGTGGGCCGCACGATTGACACCCCTGGTCTAGACATTAGTTTTTTAGTATAACTTTGATTTTTATAAAGGCAGAGTTTGTAGTACGACTCTCTCTATTGTAGAAGCCAGTGATTCCACCTGTGCTGCTGTCCTCCATGTACGAATGTTGTTTGGAAAGACTAGAGATTGATTTTGGTCCCAGTGTTGATCCCTGGGGTGTGCCGCAAGACATATTTAGAGCTGTAGAAGCGTCTTCGTCTGGTTTTTGAATGAACACGTGTGACATATACAGTACATCCTGTTCTGTCATTCAAACAGCGTCGTTAGCAAGTATGTACATATGGGCGCCATCCATGGGGGTTAGGACCTTAGCAACTCTCCGCCTTGGCTAATGGGACAAAGCCTGCAGGAAAAAAGGGAATTAAATATCAAATTCTTATCACGACAGAGACCAAAAACTCCCTTGAAGTCCAAAACTCCGCAGCCTACGAGCAGCTCTGTGGCACGTCCTCGCAAGTCCATCACAGCCACCCTTGAAGACATCAAGCAGAAGAATGAAGACATTCTCACTCTCATGTTTGCGCCCAGGTAAAGAACATTGCTCCACAATGTCGCCAAATGTTTCTGACTATGTGCTTTTGTGGCAAGGAGATGGATGGAGGGAAACCAAGAGTGGTTTCAGAAAGTCTCCAGTGCACCGTCCACTCGAGTGGACGTGGTGAACCTGGAGGAAGAACTGGACAGGAAGTTGGTCCAGCTGCATTCCATGGAGACGGGCATCTGCCCTGTGAGAAGACACTTGTACACCCAGTGCTTTGGTAGGCGCTCTCATTCCTCCCTCAGACGCCGCAGACCTTACTTTACCTTACCTTACCCTTTTGTCTACCTAGACGAGCTGATCAGACAAGTGGTCCTCATCGGCGCTGAGAGGGGTCTCTTGTTGCTGCGGGTAAGAGATGAGATCCAAATGACCATTGCTGCCTACCAGAAGTTCTACGAGAGCAGTATGGTGTTTGGGATGAGGAAAGCTCTACACGATGAGCAGGACAAGGCGGCCTTGGAGGAGAAGGTAAGACTCAATGGAAGCTGGAAGAAAACTGGAAGGAACCATACCATACCATACCATACCATACGATCAGAGGTGGGTTAAGTACCCAAACATCCCTATGAAGGTTCTCATTCATCCAAGTCGTTGTCATCTCAGGGCGTTCAATCTTTGGCAACTGGACTGTTTGGCATCCAAGTCGTTGTCATCTCAGGGCGTTCAATCTTTGGCAACTGGACTGTTTGGTTTGTCTTGGAAGACGTTTCACCTCTCATCTGAGTAGACTTCATCACTTCATGATCATAGACTTAGATTGTTACATCTAGTCTTAGACTTAGATTGTTACATCTAGTCTTAGACTCAGATTGTTATATCTAGTCTTGGACTTAGATTGATCACATCTAGTCTTAGACTCAGATTGTTACATCTAGTCTTAGACTTAGATTGTTACATCTAGTCTTAGACTTAGATTGGTCACATATAGTCTTAGACTCAGATTGTTACATCTAGTCTTAGACTTAGATTGTTACATCTAGTCTTAGACTTAGATTGTTACATCTAGTCTTAGACTCAGATTGTTATATCTATTCTTGGACTTAGATTGATCACATCTAGTCTTAGACTCAGATTGTTACATCTAGTCTTAGACTTAGACTGTTACATCTAGTCTTAGACTTAGATTGGTCACATATAGTCTTAGACTCAGATTGTTACATCTAGTCTTAGACTTAGATTGTTACATCTAGTCTTAGACTTAGATTGGTCACATCTAGTCTTAGACTCAGATTGTTACATCTAGTTTTAGACTTAGATTGTTACATCTAGTTTTAGACTTAGAGTGGTCACATCTAGTCTTAGACTTAGATTGGTCAGATCTAGTCTTAGACTTAGATTGGTCACATCTAGTTTTAGACTTAGACGATCAGATCTAGTCCTAGACTTAGATGGTCACATCTAGTCTTGGACTTAGATTGGTCACATCTAGTCTTAGACTTAGATTGGTCACATCTAGTTTTAGACCTAGATGGTCAGATCTAGTCTTAGACATAGATGGCCAGATCTAGTCTTAGACTTAGATTGGTCACATCTAGTCTTAGACATAGATTTGTAAGATATAGTCTTAGAATTAGATAGTCAGATCTACCTTTAGACTTAGATTGGTTAGATCTAGTCTTAGACTTAAATTGGTCACATCTAGACTTAGACGGTCAGATCTAGTCTAAGGCATAGATGTCCAGATCTAGTCTTAGACTTAGCTTGGTCACATCTAGTCTTAGGCTTAGATGGTCAGATCTGGTCTTAGACTTAGATTGGTCACATCTAGTCTTAGACTTAGATGGTCAGATCTAGTCTAGACTTAGATTGGTCACATCTGGTCTAGACTTAGATTGGTCACAACTAGTCTTAGACTTAGATGGTCACATCTAGTCTTAGACAGAGATGGTCAGATCTAGTCTTAGCCTTAGATGGTCAGATCTAATCTTGGACTTAGATGGTCAGATCTAGTCTTAGACAGAGATGGTCAGATCTAGTCTTAGACTTAGATTGGTCACATCTAGTCTTAGACTTAGATTGGTCAGATCTAGTCTTAGACTTAGATTGGTCACATCTAGTCTTGGACTTAGATAGTCAGATCTAGTCTTAGACTTAGATTGGTCACATCTAGTGTTAGGCTTAGATTGGTCACAACTAGTCTTAGACTTAGATTGGTCACATCTAGTCTTAGACCTAGATTGGTCAGATCTAGTCTTAGACTTAGATAGTCAGATGTAGTCTTAGACTTAGATGGTCAGATCTAGTACAACGGTTGGTGCCAAAACCCCGTCACTTATTTATACTCCAAAAACCAGGAGGGTGTGCCTGGGCAAGGAGGGTTTCGCCCGATCGTTGTGAGAAAAAAACCCAACAACAATAAAATGAAAGGAGCAATGCTAACTCCATTGTAAGTCCATGAGCATGAACTGATGACGTCTACTCGCATGAACTGATAACGTCTACTCGCATGAACTGATGACGTCTACTCGCATGAACTGATGACGTCTACTCACATGAACTGATTAAGCCTACTCACATGAACTGATGACGTCTAATCGCATGAACTGATGACGTCTACTCGCATGAACTGATGACATCTACTCGCATGAACTGATGACGTCTACTCGCAATAACTGATGACATCTACTCGCATAAACTGATGACGTCTAATCGCATGAACTGATGACGTCTAATCGCATGAACTGATGACGTCTACTACTCGCATGAACTGATGACGTCTACTTGCATGAACTGATGACGTCTACTCGCATGAACTGATGACGTCTACTTGCATGAACTGATGACGTCTACTCCCATGAACTGATGACGTCTACTCGCATGAACTGATGACGTCTACTCACATGAACTGATGACGTCTAATCGCATGAACCGATGACGTCTACTCGCATGAACTGATGACGTCTACGCGCATGAACCGATGACGTCTAATCGCATGAACCGATGACGTCTACGCGCATGAACCGATGACGTTTACGCGCATGAACCGATGACGTCTAATCACATGAACTGATGACGTCTACTCGCCTGAACTGATGACGTCTACTCGCATGAACTGATGACGTCTAATCGCATGAACTGATGACGTCTACTCGCATGAACTGATGACGTCTACTCGCATGAACTGAATGTCTACTCGCATGAACTGATGACGTCTACTCGCATGAACTGATGACGTCTACTCGCATGAACTGATTACGTCTACTCACATGAACTGATGACGTCTACGCGCATGAACTGATGACGTCTAATCGCATGAACTGATGACGTCTACTCGCATGAACTGATGACGTCTACTCGCATGAACTGATGACGTCTACTCACATGAACTGATTACGTCTACTCACATGAACTGATGACGTCTACTCGCATGAACTGATGACGTCTACTCGCATGAACTGATGACGTCTACTCACATGAACTGATTACGTCTACTCACATGAACTGATGACGTCTAATCGCATGAACTGATGACGTCTACTCGCATGAACTGATGACGTCTACTCACATGAACTGATTACGTCTACTCACATGAACTGATGACGTCTACTCGCATGAACTGATGACGTCTACTCGCATGAACTGATGACGTCTACTCACATGAACTGATTACGTCTACTCACATGAACTGATGACGTCTAATCGCATGAACTGATGACGTCTACTCGCATGAACTGATGACGTCTAATCGCATGAACTGATGACGTCTACTCGCATGAACTGATGACGTCTACTCGCATGAACTGATGACGTCTAGTCGCGTGAACTGATGACGTCTACTCGCGTGAACTGATGACGTCTACTCGCATGAACTGATGACGTCTACTCGCATGAACTGAATGTCTACTCGCATGAACTGATGACGTCTACTCGCATGAACTGATGACATCTACTCGCATGAACTGATGACGTCTACTCACATGAACTGATGACGTCTACTCACATGAACTGATTACGTCTACTCGCATGAACTGATGACGTCTACTCGCATGAACTGATGACGTCTAATCCCATGAACTGATGACATCTACTCGCATGAACTGATGACGTCTACTCGCATGAACTGATGACGTCTACTCGCATGAACTGAATGTCTACTCGCATGAACTGATGCCGTCTACTCGCATGAACTGATGACGTCTACTCGCATGAACTGATGACGTCTAATCGCATGAACCAATGACGTCTACTCGCATGAACTGATGATGTCTACTCACATGAACTGATGACGTCTACTCGCATGAACTGATGACGTCTACGTGCATGAGATGATGACGTCTAATCGCATGAACTGATGACGTCTACTCGCATGAACTGATGACGTCTACTCGCATGAACTGAATGTCTACTCGCATGAACTGATGATGTCTAATCGCATGAACTGATGTCGTCTACTCGCATGAACCGATGACGTCTACTCGCATGAACCGATGACGTCTACTCGCATGAACTGATGACGTCTAATCGCATGAACCGATGATGTCTACTCGCATGAACTGATGACGTCTACTCCCATGAACTGATGACGTCTAATCGCATGAACTGATGACGTCTAATCGCATGAACTGATGACGTCTACTCGCATGAACCGATGACGTCTACTCGCATGAACTGATGACGTCTAATCGCATGAACTGATGACGTCTAATCGCATGAACCGATGACGTCTACTCGCATGAACTGATGACGTCTAATCGCATGAACTGATGACGTCTAATCGCATGAACTGATGACGTCTACTCGCATGAACTGATGACATCTACTCGCATGAACTGATGACGTCTACTCGCATGAACTGATGACGTCTACTCACATGAACTGATGACGTCTACGCGCATGAACTGATGACGTCTAATCGCATGAACTGATGACGTCTACTCGCATGAACTGATGACGTCTACTCGCATGAACTGATGACGTCTACTCACATGAACTGATTACGTCTACTCACATGAACTGATGACGTCTACTCGCATAAACTGATGACGTCTACTCGCATGAACTGATGACGTCTACTCACATGAACTGATTACGTCTACTCACATGAACTGATGACGTCTAATCGCATGAACTGATGACGTCTACTCGCATGAACTGATGACGTCTAATCGCATGAACTGATGACGTCTACTCGCATGAACTGATGACGTCTACTCGCATGAACTGATGACGTCTAGTCGCGTGAACTGAGGACGTCTACTCGCGTGAACTGATGACGTCTACTCGCATGAACTGATGACGTCTACTCGCATGAACTGAATGTCTACTCGCATGAACTGATGACGTCTACTCGCGTGAACTGATGACGTCTACTCGCATGAACTGATGACGTCTACTCACATGAACTGATTACGTCTACTCACATGAACTGATGACGTCTACTCGCATGAACTGATGACGTCTACTCGCATGAACTGATGACGTCTAATCCCATGAACTGATTACGTCTACTCACATGAACTGATGACGTCTACTCGCATGAACTGATGACGTCTAATCGCATGAACTGATGACGTCTAATCGCATGAACTGATGACGTCTACTCGCATGAACTGATGACGTCTACTCGCATGAACTGATGACGTCTACTCACATGAACTGATGACGTCTACGCGCATGAACTGATGACGTCTAATCGCATGAACTGATGACGTCTAATCGCATGAACTGATGACGTCTACTCGCATGAACTGATGACGTCTACTCACATGAACTGATTACGTCTACTCACATGAACTGATTACGTCTACTCACATGAACTGATGACGTCTACTCGCATAAACTGATGACGTCTACTCGCATGAACTGATGACGTCTACTCACATGAACTGATTACGTCTACTCACATGAACTGATGACGTCTAATCGCATGAACTGATGACGTCTACTCGCATGAACTGATGACGTCTAATCGCATGAACTGATGACGTCTACTCGCATGAACTGATGACGTCTACTCGCATGAACTGATGACGTCTAGTCGCGTGAACTGAGGACGTCTACTCGCGTGAACTGATGACGTCTACTCGCATGAACTGATGACGTCTAATCGCATGAACCGATGATGTCTACTCGCATGAACTGATGACGTCTACTCGCATGAACCGATGACGTCTACTCGCATGAACTGATGACGTCTAATCGCATGAACTGATGACGTCTAATCGCATGAACCGATGACGTCTACTCGCATGAACTGATGACGTCTAATCGCATGAACTGATGACGTCTAATCGCATGAACTGATGACGTCTACTCGCATGAACTGATGACATCTACTCGCATGAACTGATGACGTCTACTCGCATGAACTGATGACGTCTAATCGCATGAACTGATGACGTCTAATCGCATGAACCGATGACGTTTACTCGCATGAGCGGGGAAAGGTCTTCCAAAACAAACCAAGCAGTCCAGGTGCCAACACCCTGAAAAGTACCCAAACATTGTACTCAAGTAAGAGTGCCATCACTTCAGAATAATGTGCCTCAAGTCCAAGTAAAAAGTAGTCATCAAAATAATGACTTGAGTAAGTAATTATTCTGTGAAAAAACTACTCAAGTATTGAGTAAATTATGAGTAACTTCTGATTGATTTAGTAGTTATTTTGAACAAGTCTTGGACTGCAATTGTAGTTGGTGTGTGTGTGAGTGTGTGTGTGTGTGTGTGTGTGTGTGTGTGTGTGTGTATGTGTGTGTGTGTGTGCAGTAGAAATGTTCACTTTTCAACTTACAGGAATTCTACTTCCAACCAGAGAAAACATCCATCCATCCATTTTCTACCGCTTATTTCCTTCGGGGTCGCGGGGGGCGCTGGAGCCTATCTCAGCTACAATCGGGCGGAAGGCGGGGTACACCCTGGACAAGTCGCCACCTCATCGCAGGGCCAACACAGATAGACAGACAACATTCACACTCACATTCACACACTCGGGCCAATTTAGTGTTGCCAATCAACCTATCCCCAGGTGCATGTCTTTGGAGGAGGGAGGAAGCCGGAGTACCCGGAGGGAACCCACGCAGTCACGGACAGAGAAAACATGTTGAAGTCAATTGTACAAAATTGTGCAAAACATCAAATTCATGTAGAATTGACTTCAACATGTTTTCTCTGGTTGGAAGTAGAATTCCTGTAAGTTGAAAAGTGAACATTTCTACTGACACACATGATGATTGATATAAATGCTCTTTTCATGAGTTTCAAAGTAGTCATTGAAGATTTATTTTGCCATCTTGTCTGACGTCACTTTTTACACTCAGTACGTTTCTCTGCACTAAATGAGTCTGACTTGTCAAATACTTCAGTTTCTTCTATTTTCACAGTGAAGTTGTAGTTTCTTACCTGTAATGTGAGCGATGGCCACATGCAGTGTGTCTCTCCTACACTAGGGGGCCACTGTGGTCAATAATAAAGTATGACTGGATGTAAAGAGCATACTTGCCAACCCTCTCGGATTTCCCGGGAGACTTCCGAAATTCAGCGCCTCTCCCGAAAACCTCCCGGGACAAATTCTCTCCCGAAAATCTCCCGAAATTCAGGCGGAGCTGGAAGCCACGCTCCCTCCAGCTCCATGCGGACCCGAGTGACGTGTCAACAGCCTGTATTCACGTCCGCTTTCCCACAATATAAACAGGTGCCTGCCCAAACACGTTATAACTGTAGAATGATGGAGGGCGAGTTCTTGGTTTCTTATGTGGGTTTATTGTTAGGCAGTTTCATTAACGTTCTCCCAGCGCGGCAACAACACACAACAACAGCAGTCATGTTTTATTCTACCGTAAAGCAGTTCGTCTGCCGTAAACAGCAATGTCGTTGTAATATATTGAGTTGGAGGCAATAACCAGGCGAGGTGATGAAGTACGTCTCTTTACTGTAGACTTCAGAAGAGACTCACACACTTGACGTCAGGTGCGCAACACCACGTAAATCGTTGGCCAACCAAAAAGTAACCCCAGTACGCTATAGCCAACATTCACCAGGAGATGGCAACAGACAAACATAGATCACTCTATTACATTCCTACAAAACTGTACTTAAGTCACATTCTTTTTTTTTTTTTTTTTTTTAGTACTGAACTCTTAACCCTCATTTGTAAACAATAACATGCTTATTATACAAACAGTATTTGTACACCTTTAACACAGATTTTTATACTGTCTTCAGAGATTCCGTTTTTTTGGTGGTACTCGAAACCTTTCTGGGTACCTGCGAAAGGGTGTTCAGCATGGTTAGAAAAATAGTGACAGAGAATAGAACAAAGATGGACAATTCAACCCTTAACTCAACAATGAGTAGATGAGTGTTATGTGTGTGTATATGTGTAAATAAATGAACACTGAAATTCAAGTATATATATATATATATATATATATATATATATATATATATATATATATAATAAAATACATATATATATAGCTAGAATTCACTGAAAGTCAAGTATGTCATATATATATATATATATATATATATATATATGACTATATATATGACTATATATATATATATATATATATATATATATATATATATATATATATATATATATATATATATATATATATATATATATATATATATGACATACTTGACTAGGTGAATTCTAGCTGTAAATATACTCCTCCCCTCTTAGCCACGCCCCCAACCACGCCCCCGCCCCACCCCGACCACCTGCCATCTCAGCATCCTGGGGTTCCAGACCAACACTACCAAGCTGGAACATCACACTACCAAGTTATTTTCATTGGTGAGGGGAAAATTCCAAATATTGATTATAGTCACTAGCAAAGCAAGGGGGTGTGGCAGGCCTATTCAATGAAGAGGGCCACAGAATCAAGAGCCCTGCAGGCTCTCAGGGGCCAGACAACAAAATGTTTCCTCCGCAGGTTCTATTCCTTTGAGACTGCGTTTACTTATTTAGTCCGTAAACACATCAGCTTTCACACTGCTCGTCAAATTCATTATTCTGCCCTCGCTGCTCGTTTCCAGCCTGTGCAGCTGGACAGATAGTTAACAGCATGAAGAAGCAGAAGATAAGTGTTGCTGATGATTGACATTTCTTCTTTGGAATTATTAGTCTTCCTCAGTTTTATTTCCTTATACGTCTTCCTTTATTTTAGGTTTGTAAGACTGAACATATAAAGAAAGTATAACGCATATTGTGTATTTTACACAATCTCCATTGTTACATAAATAGAATAGAAGGTAACATTAACATTAACGCAATTAAACCTAAGGTGTAGTTTTAATCCCCTCTGCTGGCCAAATTTAGCGCTGCATGTATTTAACCAGTTTTGATCGCTAAAAGTTAAACAAAAACAACACGACCACGAATACAAAAGACGTCACAAAGTTAGCTATTTCAATCAATCAAAGTTTACTTACATAGCCCTAAATCACGAGTGTCTCAAAGGGCTGCACAAGCCACAACAACATCCTTATTATATTTATATTCACATATATATATATATATATATATATATATATATATATATATATATATATATATATATATGTATATATATATATATATATATATATGTATATATATATATATATATATATATTAATATATATATATATATATATATATATATACATATATATATATATATATATATATATATATATATATATATATATATATATATATATATATATATATATATATTAGAGATGCGCGGATAGGCAAATATTTCATCCGCAACCGCATCAGAAAGTCGTCAACCATCCGCCATCCACCCGATGTAACGTTTGATCACAACTGCATCCGCCCGCCATCCGCCCTAATATAGACGATGCAAGGCATTAGTGAGGCACCTGCCAACTACTCCGGTTTTCCCGTAATTCGTACGGTTTTCATCAACCTATTCCGGGTTACGGGTGCAGTGATAAAAAATACGTTTTTTCTTTAATTTAAAAAAAAAAGGGTGAAAACTACGCGAATTGCACCTTGTGCAGACAAGATTTTTCGATCGGACACGGAGGAATTAGCGATGTAAAAGACCACGTTGGGACAAAAAAACACAAGTCTAATGCCGTTGCTAGCGATACAAGTGGAAAACTTTCAACGTTTTTCGTCGCCCAAACAGATTCTTTGGATGTGATAAATGCCGAAGTTTTATTTACGGAGGCAATAATTGAGCATGGACTTCCAATCGCACTGGCTGATCACATGGGACAGTTACATGTTTGTAATGCAACCTTTAAAAATCATTACGCGGTGATCGCGGTCCCAAAAATAAACTTTTCTTGCATGATAATGTCCAGAAAAATTCGCTTTATATTACTATAGAGTCCTTTTAACGAATGAGTTTGATGGTTTATCACAAACCTTAAATGAAAGAAGTCCTTTCTTCTCCTGCACCTGCATGCACTTTGGCCTTGCTTCCTGTGTGGTGCGCAATCCTGTCGGCTGTATTTCACAGCACGACATACTGTTAAAAGTGTTTATACTATTTATGCTTTCAAGTCCAAGTTGAAGAAATCTTGTTAAATGTTGACAGCATAACTACCAAAATACAGAAGTATGTCCTTAATATTTTTGCAGTGCTATTTCTGTTGAAAAGTTAAAATGATTACATTAGAGATGTGATGTGCCACTTTTCAAAGTGTCTGATGGCTTAAATTAATTTTCATTAATTTTTCATATTTTGAATTCTTTTGAAAGGCTTACAAAAAAACTACATTTGAATTGTAATTCCATGCTATTGACAGGGCTATTAATTTTAATGAAGTTAGCTTACCATGTTTACAGTATGATAATTGTGATAGAAATGTGAATTTCGGGGGGTGGCGGGCAGGTAAGCTGCTTACCTGCTGCGCGTGACGCCGGCCGCGGCGAAGGCGGACGAGGCGGGGTGTCGGTGCGGTGGGCGCGGTAGTGACCCTGGACATGCGTCGGGCCCTTCTCGCGGATCGCCTCAGCTACGGCTCCCGGTGGGGCCCTCTCGGGGGAAGGGGCCTCGGTCCCGGACACCGGCGAGGCGTCCCTTCTCCGCTCCGTAAAACTTTTTTTTTCTTCTGTTGTGGCATATGCAGCAGGTGCCTGCTCGTTTTTCGTATGTGGGTAACAACATTTAACTATGTGTATATATTTCCGAATTGGTTTAACTGCCACCCGCAAAAAAAATAAAAAAAAAAAAAAATAAATAAAAAATCTAATTGATCTTATTTTTTTAAATTTCATCCGCCCGATCCGCGGATAATCCGCGGACTCCGCGGTTGTGCCCGCAAACCGCGCATCTCTAATATATATATATATATATATATATATATATATATATATATATATATATATATATATATATATGATTTATTTTTTTTCCCAATAAATTCATACTTTGTTGTCCAGTTGCTGTTAAAAGTCAGATTTTTGCGATTTATTTTGACTTTTTTCATGGTCGATAGCGCCATCTTCTACTCACCCACTGCTGCTTCATTGTGACACATATGCCTCTTTGTTGCTTCCTGCCGGGTGGCGGGTGTACTGCAGTTCATTGTGACACATATGCTTCGTTGTTGTCCCCTGCCGGATGGCGGGTGTACTGCAGCCATGATTAACCCCCAGTTGACAAATCCTGGAATATGGAATGTTTGCAATGAAAACAATAAAAAGAAAAGTATAGTGAATATTTCATAAAAATTCCCACTAATACTGTAATATTGCTGTGATTTTCATCCACATCTTATAACTGCGACCATGATTGTTTCTTTGATAACAAAAAAAATAACTATTTTAAAAAATGGATAATAACAAGCCAGTCGTTTGAACGGCTCCTGAAGAGCAGAGTCCCATCAAAGAGCCACAAACCCCGCCTCCTGCGTGAGCCTCACTCCCCCCGACTTCGTACAACCAAATGACCCCTGGGGGCCTGACCTTGAGTGTGACTTTGACAGTGGATTGTCTGCTCTGCTGTAGATTTGTGATTTGGAGAACTTAAAAGAGGAGCTGGTGGAGCGACTGAAGCAGCAAAAAGGTAAACGTATAGAATTGGCAAAAACGTCGGTGGAAAAAAAGCAAGTACAGGAAAGTGAGCACACGGAGCAGATTCAGCTGCTGAGGAAAACCAACCAGCAGCTCAAGGTGAGGCCTCAGGGCCACGGAAAATATGCTCTTTGGGCTCTATGTCACTCATCCTCGGTCCTTTCACTTGTAGGTGCAGCTGGAAGGGGCCCTCACAGCAAAGAAATAACAACATCTACTTTAAAAGTCTGGGATTGCCATCACCGTCAAATTCAAACCAATTGGCTTCAACAGATGAAGTTAGAGAGAGGACAGACTTTTGTGACGTTTATTATTTGACACTGTAAAGCAACATTTACCTCATTCCTTCTTCTCTTTGGCATTTATCTTGTGTAAAGTGACCTGCACAATTATTTAAAGTGACCTGCACAATTATTTAAAGTGACCTGCACAATGATTTAAAGTGACCTGCACAATTATTTAAAGTGACCTGCACAATGATTTAATGTGATCTATAGAATGATTGCACTTAATGCAAACTTGATTCAGTCAATACCTTTTCAGTACTAGGCCCACAATCATTTGTTGTTGTTTGCTATTTTCTCCCCACACATTCACACACTCACTGTTGTTGTTTGCTATTTTCTCCCCACACACATTGTTGTTGTTTACTATTTTCTCCCCACACATTGTTCTTTGGTATTTTCTACCCGCACACATTGTTGTTGTTTGCTATTTTCTCCCCACACATTCACACACACACATTGTTGTTTGCTATTTTCTCCCCCAACATTCACACACACATTGTTGTTTGCTATTTTCTCCCCACACATTGTTTGCTATTTTCTCCCCACACATTGTTGTTTGCTATTTCCTCCCCATACACATTGTTGTTGTTTGCTATTTTCTCTCCACACATTCACACACACATTGTTGTTTGCTATTTTCTCCCCACACACATTGTTGTTGTTTGCTATTTTCTCCCCACACACATTGTTGTTGTTTGCTATTTTCTCCCCACACACATTGTTGTTGTTTGCTATTTTCTCCCTCAACATTCACAAACATTGTTGTTTGCTATTTTCTCCACACATATTGTTGTTTGCTACTTTCTCCCCACACATTCACACACACATTGTTGTTGTTTGCTATTTTCTCCCCACACATATTGTTGTTGTTTGCTATTTTCTCCCCACACACATTATTGTTGTTTGCTATTTTCTCCCTCAACATTCACACACATTGTTGTTTGCTATTTTCTCCCCACACACATTGTTGTTGTTTGCTATTTTCTCCCCCCACACATTGTTGTTGTTTGCTATTTTCTCCCCACACACATTGTTGTTGTTTGCTATTTTGTCCCTCAACATTCACACACATTGTTGTTTGCTATTTTCTCTCCACACACATTGTTGTTGTTTGCTATTTTCTCCCCACACACATTGTTGTTGTTGGCTATTTTCTCCCCACACACATTGTTGTTGTTTGCTATTTTCTCCCCACACATTGTTGTTGTTTGCTACTTTCTCCCCACACATTCACACACACATTGTTGTTGTTTGCTATTTTCTCCCCATTGTTGTTTGCTATTTTCTCCCCACACACATTGTTGTTTGCCATTTTCTCCCCACGCATTCACACACACATTGCTGTTGTTTGCTATTTTCTCCCCACACACATTGTTGTTTGCCATTTTCTCCCCACACATTCACACACACATTGTTGTTGTTTGCTATTTTCTCCCCATTGTTGTTTGCTATTTTCTCCCCACACACATTGTTGTTTGCCATTTTCTCCCCGCGCATTCACACACACATTGCTGTTGTTTGCTATTTTCTCCCCACACACATTGTTGTTTGCCATTTTCTCCCCACGCATTCACACACACATTGCTGTTGTTTGCTATTTTCTCCCCACACACATTGTTGTTTGCCATTTTCTCCCCACACATTCACACACACATTGTTGTTGTTTGCTATTTTCTCCCCACACATATTGTTGTTGTTTGCTATTTTCTCCCCACACACATTATTGTTGTTTGCTATTTTCTCCCTCAACATTCACACACATTGTTGTTTGCTATTTTCTCCCCACACACATTGTTGTTGTTTGCTATTTTCTCCCCCCACACATTGTTGTTGTTTGCTATTTTCTCCCCACACACATTGTTGTTGTTTGCTATTTTGTCCCTCAACATTCACACACATTGTTGTTTGCTATTTTCTCCCCACACACATTGTTGTTGTTTGCTATTTTCTCCCCACACACATTGTTGTTGTTGGCTATTTTCTCCCCACACACATTGTTGTTGTTTGCTATTTTCTCCCCACACATTGTTGTTGTTTGCTACTTTCTCCCCACACATTCACACACACATTGTTGTTGTTTGCTATTTTCTCCCCATTGTTGTTTGCTATTTTCTCCCCACACACATTGTTGTTTGCCATTTTCTCCCCACGCATTCACACACACATTGCTGTTGTTTGCTATTTTCTCCCCACACACATTGTTGTTTGCCATTTTCTCCCCACACATTCACACACACATTGTTGTTGTTTGCTACTTTCTCCCCCACACATTGTTTGCTATTTTCTCCCCACACATTGTTTGCTATTTTCTCCCCACACACATCGTTGTTTGCTATTTTCTCCCCACACACATCGTTGTTGTTTGCTATTTTCTCCCCACACATTCACACACACATTGTTGTTTGCTATTTTCTCCCCCCAACATTCACATACACATTGTTGTTGTTTGCTATTTTCTCCCCCAACATTCACATACACATTGTTTGCTATTTTCTGCCCACACATTGTTGTTGTTTGCTATTTTCTCCCCACACACATCGTTGTTTGCTATTTTCTCCCCACACACATCGTTGTTGTTTGCTATTTTCTCCCCACACATTGTTGTTGTTTGCTACTTTCTCCCCACACATTCACACACACATTGTTGTTGTTTGCTATTTTCTCCCCATTGTTGTTTGCTATTTTCTCCCCACACACATTGTTGTTTGCCATTTTCTCCCCACGCATTCACACACACATTGCTGTTGTTTGCTATTTTCTCCCCACACACATTGTTGTTTGCCATTTTCTCCCCACACATTCACACACACATTGTTGTTGTTTGCTACTTTCTCCCCCACACATTGTTTGCTATTTTCTCCCCACACATTGTTTGCTATTTTCTCCCCACACACATCGTTGTTTGCTATTTTCTCCCCACACACATCGTTGTTGTTTGCTATTTTCTCCCCACACATTCACACACACATTGTTGTTTGCTATTTTCTCCCCCCAACATTCACATACACATTGTTGTTGTTTGCTATTTTCTCCCCCAACATTCACATACACATTGTTTGCTATTTTCTGCCCACACATTGTTGTTGTTTGCTATTTTCTCCCCACACACATCGTTGTTTGCTATTTTCTCCCCACACACATCGTTGTTGTTTGCTATTTTCTCCCCACACATTCACACACACATTGTTGTTTGCTATTTTCTCCCCCCAACATTCACATACACATTGTTGTTGTTTGCTATTTTCTCCCCCAACATTCACATACACATTGTTTGCTATTTTCTGCCCACACATTGTTGTTGTTTGCTATTTTCTCCCCACACACATCGTTGTTTGCTATTTTCTCCCCACACACATCGTTGTTGTTTGCTATTTTCTCCCCACACATTCACACACACATTGTTGTTTGCTATTTTCTCCCCCAACATTCACATACACATTGTTGTTGTTTGCTATTTTCTCCCCCAACATTCACATACACATTGTTTGCTATTTTCTGCCCACACATTGTTGTTGTTTGCTCTTTTCTCCCCACACATTCACACACATGAACCAACCTCGTCAACAGTCAAGGCAAATTCATTCTGTCCATTCGATGTCGTATTTTCCTGGATGTTGAGCGCTAAAAACAATACAGTTGCTTGGCAACAAAAGGGGGTGTGGCATACATTTTGAATGTATAGTACCATTTTTAATTCGTGAGTACTTTATTATCAGCACTAAACCCTGAGTGCAGAAAACAAGACGTGAGTCAACAGCAGGTTTTAATACAACAATACATCCAGGGCAAACAGAAGAAATGACAACAATTTCAATCCCATAGTCAGAACAATATCTTCCACACTATTGCAGAAGCATGTTTTTCCAATGCTGGACTTTGAATATACTGTTTATATCTTGCTGAGAAGTCAACTTGCTAAATATTCATAGATTGGGTTGAAAGAGTAAAAAGTATAAACAAATGTCTCCAGGAAACTATTATTTATAGTGGACTTTGATGAAATCCACTCTGTTCATTTATTATGCAGTCATGGATGGAGTCAATGTACCGTATTTTCTGCACTATAAAGCGCACCGGATTATTAGCCGCACCTTCAATGAATTACATATTTCATAACTTTGTCCACCAATAAGCCGCCCCGGACTATAAGCCGCGCCTACGCTGCGCTAAAGTGAATGTCAAAAAAACAGTCAGATAGTTCAGTCAAACTTTAATAATATATTGAAAACCAGCGTTCTAACAACTCTGTCCCAAAATGTACAAATGTGCAATCACAAACATAGTAAAATTCAAAATGGTGTAGAGCAATAGCAACATAATGTTGCTCGAACGTTAATGTCACAACACACAAAATAAACATAGCGCTCACTTTCTGAAGTTATTCTTCATTCGTAAATCCTTCGAATTCTTCGTCTTCGGTGTCCGAATTGAAAAGTTGCGCAAGCGTGGGTTCCAAAATGGCCGGCTCCGTCTCTTCGAAGTCATCGGAGTCAGTGTCGCTGTTGTTGTCCAGTAGTTCTGTGAATCCTGCCTTCCGGAAAGCTCGGACCACAGTTGTGACCGAAATATCTGCCCAGGCATTTACGATCCACTGGCAAATGTTGGCGTATGTCGTCCGGCGCTGTCTGCCCGTCTTAGTGAAGGTGTGTTCGCCTTCGGTCATCCATTGTTCCCACGCCGTTCGCAGTCGTGATTTGAATGCCCTGTTGACACCAATATCCAGCGGTTGGAGTTCTTTGGTTAATCCACCCGGAATGACGGCGAGTGTTGTATTTGTGTGCTTCACTTGTTTTTTGACACCATCTGTGATGTGGGCGCGCATAGAGTCGTATATCAACATGGACGGAGCTGCGTGAAAAAAGCCACCCGGCCTCTTCGCGTAAACTTTCCTTAACCACTCGCTCATCTTTTCTTCATCCATCCATCCCTTCGAGTTAGCTTTTATGATGACGCCGGCTGGAAAGGTCTCTTTTGGCAAGGTCTTCCTTTTGAATATCACCATGGGAGGAAGTTTCTGGCCATTAGCATGGCAAGCTAGAACCACAGTGAAGGACGACTTCTCATTCCCTGTGGTGCGAATATTCACCGTACGTGCTCCCGTTGTATCAACAGTGCGGTTCACAGGAATATCAAAAGTCAGTGGAACCTCGTCCATGTTGATAATGTTCTCTGGCCGGATCTTTTTTTCCGCTATCTTGTTTTTACAATATGCACGGAAAGTAGCCAGCTTTTCTTTAAAGTCGTTAGGCAGTTGCTGTGAAATAGTGGTCCGTGTGCGGATGGAGAGATTGCGTCTTTTCATAAACCGGAAACACCAAGAAGCACCACCTTTAAAATCATCCAGGTGAAGTTCGCTTGCTAGCGTTGTTGCCTTCATTCGAATAGTGATGGTGCTGACACTTCTGCTTGCTGCTCTCTGCTCAACAACCCACTGTTCGAGTTCGTCCTCCAACTGTTGCCATCTTGCTTTGTTCCCTCGGAAACTCTGTTTTGTCTTCTTTACCTGGCGCAGGTCATCTTCTTGCTTCCTCCACCTACGCACCATTGATTCATTTATGTTATATTCTCTTGCTGCTGCTCTATTTCCGTGTTCTTCGGCATGACTTATTGCCTTAAGTTTAAATTCTGCGTTATAAGCGTGTCGCTTAGTAGGAGCCATTTTGTAGTCTGGTCTTTACAGATGTAAACACACAAAGGAAATGAAACGAAATATCCGCGCGCTTCTTTTTCTTCCGGGGGCGGGCGGTAGCGCTTCCTGTTCTATGGGGGCGGGTGCTTACCTTGGCGGTTGCTTGCGTAGAAGAAGAAGCGCTTCCTGTTCTACCGGGAAAAAAGATGGCGGCTGTTTACCGAAGTTGCGAGATCGAAACTTTATGAAAATGAATCGTAATAAAGCGCACCGGGTTATAAGGCGCACTGTTAGCTTTTGAGAAAATTTGTGGTTTTTAGGTGCGCCTTATAGTGCGGAAAATACGGTACATCAAATTAAATGGCAGATAGGAGTCTGCTACCAGGCAGCATGACCCTTTCAAATGATAGTGTAGAGGTTTAACCGGAGAAAAGGAAGGAAGTGGCCCTTGCAAAGACACTACTGACAAGGCCAAAAGGCAAAACAATGTTACACGGCCCAAGAAGGCTTCTACTTCAGAGATTTTTTTTTACACAACTACATGGTAACAAACAACTGGTACGAGGTCAAATGTGGGAAACTGATCTTTTGACAATGGTGGTTATCTCAAAAGGGCAGCACGGTGGACCAGAGGTTAGTGCATGTGCCTCACAATACGAAGGTCCTGGGTTTGATCCCCAGGCTGGGGGGTTTTCTGTGTGGAGTTTGCATGTTCTCCCCGTGACTGTGTGGGTTCCCTCTGGCTTCCTCCCACCTCAAAGACATGCACCTGGGGATAGGCTCCTCCCACCTCCAAAGACATGCACCTGGGGATAGGCCCCTCCCGCCTCCAAAGACAAGATGAGGTGGTGACTTGTACCCCACCTTCTGCCCGAATGCAGCCGAGATGGGCTCCAGCACCCCCCGTGACCCTAATAGGGACAAGCGGTAGAAAATGGTTGGATGAATGGTTTATCTATTAAAAAACATAAAGGAACAAGAACATTACAGCATAACCTGCTGGCTGGGTGCAATATTACCACCACAACAAAAAAATGTTTTTGCCTCAATTGAATTTTTTCTGTGTTTTTTTGAGTGATGACGCCTGTGAAGAATATTACAAAAATGCAGAACATGTTTTTCTAAAATAAGTAAAAAATTAATGGTTAATCCGAGGAATGTACAGATTATTGACGTTAGCTTTACCACAATGACCTTTTTCCCGCCTCAAGTCGAGTGAATGTCCAGGGGTGTTTATTTACTTAACTGCAGAGAGTATCTCTTAGGTGTAAAGGATGAGAGGCAGACCTTTAACAAATGCATATATAAATATACTGTACTTTCCAGGTTGTACAGGGCAACGGTATCCCACCAAATTTAATTCTAACTTTTTTTATGACATATATTAGCCGCACCGGACTATAAGCCGCAGATATTTACGGCTACCAACAATTTTGTAATACTTTAATTGTTTCCAAACTGTGTCTGTAACAGGGCAGTAAAACAGTTGATCAACCCCACTAGCTAAACAGACTCACTAGCTGACATTTTGGGGAATTTACCAAACTGAAACAATAAAAAAAGAATGCCATTGTAAGTTAATAACACTAACACAGACACTTGTAGATGTGTTAGCATATTAGCTAATGCTAACGACGCGAGCTTGATTACATTACGATAGCAGGTACAAATATGCATGAAAACACTCCTACAGACATCACACATGGGACACTTTAGTAAGTATGAATTGTTTTAGTTATATTGTAATGTAGTGATGAATGAAGAATCCATACAAGTAAAAATGCTACGGACGAATAGTAGACAAAACGGGACATACTTCCGGTTCAAGGCGCAAAACAGGAAGTACCTGCAGTCAGCGAACTCGTCCTAAAAGATGGCGCACAAACAAGAACACACCTTTTCAGTGTCTCTGTAGGTGTTTTATGAAAACTATTTGTTGAAAACAAAAACATAAATTAGCCGCGTCGTTTGCTAAGCCGCTAGATTCAAAGCGTGGGGGGAAAAGTAGTGGAAAACAGGGTACCTTTTTTTGCACGGATGACAAACACGACTTGAAATATGATAATATAGTGTGGATGGATTCAAATCCTTGGTATTTATTTGGGTGCGCCCAGAGATGGATTTCAGCGGAGGCCACTATTTGAGGAAATGATCCAAATGAACAACATTTTGCTTGATTTGTAAAGCAAATGAAAGGCCCTTAGACGTCTTGTAGCGTCAAGCAGTCAAGGCACGCCCTCCTTCCTCTGGCAGCACTGCGAGGGCGGCACGCTCCAGTCGTAAACGTAGGACAGTCGCAACCTGACCTCCTCCTTACACAGCCGCCCCTCGCGCTGCAGCGTCTGCTGCTTCTCCAGCATGTCCTCCAGACTCTGCTTGTGTGTCACCAAGTATTTGTTGTTGCAACCGCGGGATTTGTACTCGGTGTCGAAGCGCGGGTCGTGCGTCCGCCGCACGTCTAAGGGGCCCAGCCAGGCTCCCAGCGACACGTCCTCGCTCTGCCACGTCTTCAGGTAGGCGGCGTTGAGGCGCACGTAGCGCACAAGGTCGGAGGACAGGACGTAGCCGCCGCCCAGCGCGTAGGGCAGGTAGTAGTCGCAGAGTTCCCAGGCGCTTTCCCGCCACTTGCCGCCGGCCTTGACGCGTCCTCGACCTGAGAAAAAGCCCCAGTACAGGCGAGTGGGCTCCTTGGCCCGCAGTTCCTCCTTCAGGAGGTCCAAGCGAGCGAATGTGTCGTCGTCTGCTTTCAACACAAACTTGAAGGCCACGTTCTGATCCAGCCAGGAGTACATGTGCAGGACCTTCGTGGTCAGGTTCTCGTAAGAATCCCTTAAGTCCGGCAGGAGGAGAAGATCCTTGTGGCGCCCTTGCTCCGTCTTGAGGTTCTGAAGATCTTCAGTAGAAAGCCCCTGAGTTCCTACCACAAACATAGCCAGAACATCCGAGTCCCGCCTGGCCAGCCATGTGCTCCTGATGATGCTCCTGCGCTCGGTGTACTTGGGCCCCGTGGTGACCAGGACCGCCAGGAACGCCGACAAGGTCTTGGAGGGTGGCTCCGCAGGGAGATGGACAGCGCTGGCACGTGGGGCTATGCCTGGCGGGTCCACGTGACCCTGCTTCAGGGTCTCTGGGGTACATTTGGCCAAGAAGATGAGGACCACGGCGAAGGTGCACACGCTGCAGAGGACCAGGGCCGTCTTGTGGCGGCACAGCAGGCGGACCAAGTTCATGGCGCTGAGGAGAGCAAAGTCCAGACATGATTGGGATGGAAAAGTGCCAGCAAAACATTTTTTTATAAATCCAATTCATATGACATATCTCAAATTGAGGATATATATTTGACCTATCTTGTAGGATTATATATTAGTTCTATATCGATATGATCATCATCTTTATGTTTGACTATTGACCAGTAAGATATATATTTGACCTATCTTGTAGGATTATATATTTAACTCATAAGACTGGTAAAAAATATACATCTTATTTGTCAATAATCAAATATTTTCATGATCATATCCATCTGTCTATATTGAACTTATATATTATTATAAAAGAATGACAAATTATCTTACTGGTCAATAATACAAAAGCCAAAAGCAGTGAAGTTGTCACGTTGTGTAAATGGTAAATAAAAAGAGAATACAATGATTTGCTAATCCTTTTCAACTTATATTCAATTGAATAGACTGCAACGACAAGATATTTCATGTTCACACTGAGATGAGCTCAGGCCCAGCGAAGCGTTTCTGGGTGTTGTTGATAAATGGCTTTGGCTTTGCATAGTAGAGTTTTAACTTGCACTTACAGATGTAGCGCCCAACTGTAGTTACTGACAGTGGTTTTCTGAAATGTTCCTGAGCCCATGTGGTGATATCCTTTACACACTGATGTGGCTTTTTGATGCAGTACTGCCTGCGGGATCCAAGGTGCGTAATATCATGGCTTACGTGCAGTAATTTCTCCAGATTCTCTGAACCTTTTGATGATATTACGGAGCGTAGATGGTGAAATCCCTAAATTCCTTGCAATAGCTGGTTGAGAAATGTTGTTCTTAACAATTTGCTCAAGCATTTGTTGACAAAGTGGTGACCCTCGCCCCGTCCTTGTTTGTGAATGACTGAGCATTTCATGGAAGCTGCTTTTATACCCAATCATGGCACCCACCTGTTCCCAATTAGCCTGTTCACCTGTGGGATGTTCCAAATAAGTCTTTGATGAGCATTCCTCAACTTTCTCACTCTTTTTTGCCACTTGTGCCAGCTTTTTTGAAACATGTCGCAGGCACCAAGTTCCAAATGAGCTACTACAAACCCTGTTTCCATATGAGTTGGGAAATTGTGTTAGATGTAAATATAAACGGAATACAATGATTTACAAATCCTTTTCAACCCATATTCAACTGAATGCACTACAAAGACAAGATATTTGATGTTCAAACTCATAAACTTTATTTTTTTTTTTGCAAATGATAATTATTAACTTAGAATTTCATGGCTGCAACACGTGCCAAAGTAGTTGGGAAAGGGCATGTTCACCACTGTGTTACATGGCCTTTCCTTTTAACAACACTCAGTAAACGTTTGGGAACTGAGGAGACACATTTTTTAAGCTTCTCAGGTGGAATTCTTTCCCATTCTTGCTTGATGTACAGCTTAAGTTGTTCAACAGTCCGGGGGTCTCCGTTGTGGTATTTAAGGCTTCATAATGCACCACACATTTTCAATGGGAGACAGGTCTGGACTACAGGCAGGCCAGTCTAGTACCCGCACTCTTTTACTATGAAGCCACGTTGATGTAACACGTGGCTTGGCATTGTCTTGCTGAAATAAGCAGGGGCGTCCATGGTAACGTTGCTTGGATGGCAACATATGTTGTATGCTGTATGTACCTTTCAGCATTAATGGCGCCTTCACAGATGTGTAAGTTACCCATGTCTTGGGCACTAATACACCCCCATACCATCACAGATGCTGGCTTTTCAACTTTGCGCCTATAACAATCCGGATGGTTCTTTTCCTCTTTGGTCCGGAGGACACGACGTCCACAGTTTCCAAAAACAATTTGAAATGTGGACTCGTCAGACCACAGAACACTTTTCCACTTTGTATCAGTCCATCTTAGATGAGCTCAGGCCCAGCGAAGCCGACGGCGTTTCTGGGTGTTGTTGATAAACGGTTTTCGCCTTGCATAGGAGAGTTTTAACTTGCACTGTTTCTGAAGTGTTCCTGAGCCCATTTGGTGATATCCTTTACACACTGATGTCGCTTGTTGATGCAGTACAGCCTGAGGGATCAAAGATTCTCTGAACCCTTTGATGATATTACGGACCGTAGATGGTGAAATCTAAGGCTGCAGCTAACGATTATTTTTCTATCGATTAATCTATAGATTATTTTTTCGATTAATCGGTTAATCTATAGATTATTTTTTTTCGATTAATCTATAGATTATTTTTCCTTTTACTGATTTTTTTTTTTATTTAAAATGAAGATGAAAAAATAAATGTTGGCCAGTTTTTTCAAAAGGCATGACTTTTATATACAAAAAAAAAAGTATGGCCACTCAGTCAACATTGACAACAACATGACAAAATATTCTGTAACAATGTAAACATTTAAAACTTTTAACATTTAACAAAATTAAAAGTAGCTTATTTGCTTTTTAATGTGCAAATATAAAAGTAAACATCCAGTGCAAATCTTAATATTATGCAATAGTATAAGCATTTCTAAAGTAAAAGTATTGCTTATTTTGCTTTAAAATGTGCAAAAATAAAGATAAACATCCAATACAAAAAAGTGCAAAACGAAATATTCTGTAACAGTGTAAACATTTCAACAAAAGTAAAAGTATTGCTTATTTTGCTTAATAACACAACAATGATAGTATGATTAAAGTGAAAGTTAATTGTTGGTTTGTACATAGTATATGTAACTGTTAATTAACGTTAGCGTTAAAGAGGAGCGCGTCTTTGTAAACACTGAACAGGCATGCCAAACGCGCCTCTCAGAGCGAAACAGTGTTTTAGTTTATGAATTTACAACGCAGATACAAATGACACATTCATGATTTTGTGTAATGATGACAACGTATACTCACGCGGACGATTGACTAGTTGAGGGTGATGGCAAGAACGCTGTCGGGTGTTTTCTTTTCAAATGTTCCTTCATAGCCGTTGTGCTGCTATGATAGGCCATTTCCGCTCGACACAGTGTGCATACAACAACTGTCAAGTGTTTTGCTTTTTTCGCTGTGCTTATCCCACACTTGAAGGGATGTACCAATGCTGAATGTGGCTTCTGGATTTCACTCAAAAGACCAGACCGTAGTTACTTTTTCCTTTTATTTTCCTTTAGTTTGCAACAGTTTTTCCAACCAAGAAACAGCTTCTTTTTTCTTCTTTAGTCTTTTTAGCAGTCTTTAGCAGTGTTAATAGACTTTAGTTTCTTTAGCTGTCATTAGCTGTCTTTAGTAGCCTTTAGTAGCCTTTAGCTTCTTTAGTAGGTGAAAAACCTTTAAGGACAAAACACCACAAGATTAACATGCTGTAAAAAATCAATCAATTATCAATCCCATAATTTACAACTATTAATTAGCTATCAAACTCTTAACCATTAAACAAGTGCAAGAAAATGGACACATCTTTTCCCTTTAAGTTAAAACAGATTTTAAATAAATTGTCTCAACATAAATGCACCAAGATACATATAAAATACATTTAACACCAGAAACACAATAGATAAATGCAACAGAAAACCCAATATGCAAATACATAAATACCTAACCAATTAACCACCTATTTAGATACATATTTAAAATCCATATTCAATATAAATATATTATTAATTTAGCAGTGAAACACTCAATCTTAAACGCTGTCTATTGGTAGAAAAATGCCCCTTTTTCTACGCCCTCACCAACACAGTTAAATCCAACACTTTAAATTGAGCGACTTCACCCTCCTGATGAAGCAAACTGCTCCAACATTTATCAAACTAAGCAAAGAATATCAACACTAAACAACAGTTACATAACACACTGTGTGTATTTAGCCTCCAGACTAAGCAAGCTACATGCACACAACCCCCCCCCCCCCCCATCTCACCAGCGCAACAGGTGCGCCACACCCACGAAGAGAAATATTAAATCTTACATACTTTTGGCACAACTCTGGGTTATCTGTAATGAACTAAACCTTTTTCCACTCTGCGCTGGCGTCTTTTGTACTCCTTGATTTGACACAGCAGTCTAATTACCGGGCTCGCGCACCAGCAGATGAGACAGGAGCGCGCCGCGTTATACCTGCGCGCGAACGTAAACTGATCGGCTCTGATTTTATAAGCCGACTGGCCGAAATAATGCCGAATTATATACATTTGTTTATTGAAATACTCCCACACTTTTGACGACTTTTGGCGTGCTTTTTTTCCCTCGCTCGCACCGCTCGCATCATCTGCTTTGCGCTCCGCCATGACGGCAGTGTGACGTAAATATGTGACGCGTCGAAGCATAAAAACGACGTCGACGTATTTGTAACCGATGACGTCGACTACGTCGACGCGTCGTTTCAGCCTTAGTGAAATCCCTAAATTCCTTGCAATAGCTGGTTGAGAAAGGTTTTTCTTAAACTGTTCAACAATTTGCTCACACATTTGTTGACAAAGTGGTGACCCTCGCCCCATCCTTGTTTGTGAATGACTGAGCATTTCATGGAATCTACTTTTATACCCAATCATGGCACCCACCTGTTCCCAATTTGCCCGTTCACCTGTGGGATGTTCCAAATACCGTATTTTCCGCACTATAAGGCGCACCTAAAAACCACAAATTTTCTCAAAAGCTAACAGTGCGCCTTATAACCCGGTGCGCTTTATTACGATTCATTTTCATAAAGTTTCGATCTCGCAACTTCGGTAAACAGCCGCCATCTTTTTTCCCGGTAGAACAGGAAGCGCTTCTTCTTCTACGCAAGCAACCGCCAAGGTAAGCACCCGCCCCCATAGAACAGGAAGCGCTTCTTCTTCTACTGTAAGCTACCGCCCGCCCCCGGAAGAAGAAGAAAAAACGCGCGGATATCACCGTACGTTTCATTTCCTGTTTACATCTGTAAAGACCACAAAATGGCTCCTACTAAGCGAAAAGGATCCGGTTCATAAAAAGACGCAATCTCTCCATCCGCACACGGATTACTACCGTATTTCACAGCAACTGATATTCCTGTGAACCGCACTGTGGAACGGGAGCACGTACGGTGAATATTCGCACCACAGGGAATGAGAAGTCATCCTTCACTGTGGTTCTAGCTTGCCATGCTAACTTCCACCCATGGTGATATTCAAAAGGAAGACCTTGCCAAAAGAGACCTTTCCAGCCGGCGTCATCATAAAAGCTAACTCGAAGGGATGGATGGATGAAGAAAAGATGTGCGAGTGGTTAAGGGAAGTTTACGCGAAGAGGCCGGGTGGCTTTTTTCACACAGCTCCGAAGGCGAACACACCTTCACTAAGACGGGCAGACAGCGCCGGACGACATACGCCAACATTTGCCAGTGGATCGTAAATGCCTGGGCAGATATTTCGGTCACAACTGTGGTCCGAGCTTTCCGGAAGGCAGGATTCACAGAACAACAGCGACACTGACTCCGATGACTTCGACGAGACGGAACCGGCCATTTTGGATACCACGCTTGCGCAACTTTTCAATTCGGACACCGAAGACGAAGAATTCGAAGGATTTACGAATGAAGAATAACTTCAGAAGGTGAGCGCTATGTTTATTTTGTGTGTTGTGACATTAACGTTCGAGCAACATTATGTTGCTATTGCTCTACACCATTTTGAATTTTACTATGTTTGTGATTGCACATTTGCGTACATTTTGGGACAGAGTTGTTAGAACGCTGGTTTTCAATATATTATTAAAGTTTGACTGAACTATCTGACTGTTTTTTTGACATTCCCTTTAGCGCAGCGTAGGCGCGGCTTATAATCCGGGGCGGCTTATTGGTGGACAAAGTTATGAAATATGTAATTCATTGAAGGTGCGGCTAATAATCCGGTGCGCCTTATAGTGCGGAAAATACGGTAAGTGTTTGATGAGCATTCCTCAACTTTATCAGTATTTATTGCCACCTTTCTCAACTTCTTTGTCACGTGTTGCTGGCATCAATTCTAAAGTTAATGATTATTTGCAAAAAAAAAAATTCTTATCAGTTTGAACATCAAATATGATGTCTTTGTAGCATATTCAACTGAATATGGGTTGAAAATGATTCACAAACCATTGTATTCCGTTTATATTTACATCTAACACAATTTCCCAACTTATATGGAAACGGGGTTTGTATTTGCAAAAAAAAATAAGTTTCTTAGTGTGAACATGAAATATCTTGTCTTTGCAGTCTATTCAATTGAATATAAGTTGAAAAGGATTTGCAAATCATTGATTTCTCTTTTTATTTACCATTTACACAACGTGACAACTTCACTGCTTTGGGTTTTGTACAATCCTTGATTTGAGATAATTCATCTTAATTTGATTTGTTTGAAATAAAAAAAAATAAAGTGCTTGAAACACTGTGGCTTGACCACAGTGTGATTTGAATTGTGTTTATAAATAATATTCCACATTTCTTATCCTAAATGAAGCACAAAATAAACCAAAAATATAAATATACAGTAATGTTGGCCACTAGAGGAGGCCGAACTAATCATTCAGTATCGTGGCCCCTGATTGGCTCAGCCTCAAGGAGCATTAGGAGGTTGGATTAAAAGAGCGTAAAAAAGGTTAAAGGATGTTAATTCCTGTCCAGAGAGCCCTCATAATGTTAAAAAAAACTTTGTAAACTTTTTTAACAATCTAGCTATGAACATATTTGATTTATAATGAATGATTCCTACTATGCGGAAATGTATGTAGCGCGCTCTTGTCCGGAACCAATTAACAGTGATAAATATTGTAAATAATAATAATGACTAAAATATCCTGCTTAGATCTGCAAAGTCCTTGCAACCAATGCAAAAATGTCCGCTGTGGAGGACGTTGGTTTTTAGGACGATATTACTCAAATGAAACAAAAACTAATAAGAGAAAAAAAAACTTGATTTGGGATATTTAACATGTATTCAATATTATTGAAAACAAAATTAAATGTCGATTTCATTATCGAAAATATAACTATTATGTGAGCTATTTTACTCACAATAAAAATAAAATTTTCATTTTAGTTTTGAGGATGCTGAGGCTTTCTACACATTTGCGTTATTTCTATAATCACGGAATAAACAAACAGTGTGTTGTTTTTTTATTCAAACAAAAAGTAAAAGGGTCTCTTTGCAACATCTAAATGGCTGTTGACAGGACGATAACTTCCCAGAGTGTCACTTTTAGCACACACACACGCACACGCACGTGCACACGCACGTGCACACGCACACACACTAATTTGGTTTAGCTAATAAAGTTAGCTATCAATGAATGTTTAGCAACAACATGACTGCAAATTGTTGCGTAAAATTCCTTTTTACTCGACACAATTAGTGGCTTCACAAAAAAATCGATTCACATCAGAATCGCAACTCTTATTCATCCCCATTCTGAATTGATTCATAAATAATAGATTTGTAAAAAAGACATTTTTAGACCATCTCTATGCAACCAGAAGGAGCTTTTCTAACATGGAACTTCTTTTGAAAGAGTTTTATTCTAACTAATAATCAAAATAATACATTGCGAGAATCAATTCTGGATGGAATGGTCAGCCCGGGAATCAGATGAAATGGTTTGGTGCCCAAACATTCACAGCCGTAATAATTAAGAGCATTTGTGGAAATGTTTCACATTCATACGGAGCCCTCCCCTTGCGCTCCCCCCACATTGTCCAAATCTCCCCAAAGGTTATTAGAACTATGATAGTTTGAATGTTGTTAATGTTCTATAATTCATACACATCCTTTACAAACATGTCCCATACATTATTAGAACAACTGTTATGTACGGCAGGGGAAGGAGACGACACAGTGAAAGGGATAAGTTCAACAGGTTTATTGAACTAATGAGGTGTTGGAGTGTGTAGGCTACTACTAGTGTGTGGTGTACGACGATGTGAAGAATTAACAATGTTAGTGTTACCAGAGGGTGTTGTTCGTGCGTGTTGGATGAATGGTTCACAAGTCCAGTGGGGCAAGGCAAGAAGGCAGTCTGTGAGCAAGCGAGGGGTCAAGGGCTGGAGAGAGGTGTGGAGGTCCGTGTTCGAGCGGGGTCCAGGATTGAGGGAAGCAGTCCAAAGTCTGGAGGGAAGTCCAAGGAAACGAGGCGCACAGCTTGTTTACTGGATACGGAAGGAAAATACTGAGCGTGAACTACGTTTCTGCACTGGATCCTCGGGTCCGCTGGTCTTTATGTCGTCTGCTCTCATCAGATCCAGGAGCGGTGATTGTTGATTGCCTGCAGCCGTGCAGGCGCGTGGCTGCGATGCGGGAAGAGCAAGCAGGGGCGTGTCCTGGGGCGCTCCTAGTGGAGCTGCCAGCGGCGCTTGCTGCAGATGGCATGAGGGATTGCGCATGCGCCGTGACAGTACCCCCCTCCTTTGGCGAGGCTCCTGACCAGCGGCGACAAGGTAGAAGGCTAGCACCCAAGATCTATCCTCCAGTCCATACCCCTCCCAGTCGACCAGTTATACAAACCACCTACCTTGCCGACGGACCTTGAGGATCTCCTTGACCGTCCACACAGGGTCACCATTCTCCAGGATCCTAGGAGGGGGCGGGGGGAGCAGGGGTTGAGGGAGACAGAGCGTTCTCCACCACCGGCTTTATCTGGGAAACATATTCCACAGGGTGTCGCTTGACAGAGGGTGGGAGAGCCACTTTAACAGACGCAGGGTTGATAACAGTTACAACCGGGTATTGCCCGACAAAACGCAGGGCCAATTTTCTGGACGGTACCTGGAGGTTGAGGTCTTTGGCACGCAACGTTACCAGTTGTCCAGGCTGATCGGTTTGTGCTGGTATGCGACGCCGATTGGCACTGCGGCACATCCTCTCTGTGGCCTTTTTAAGTGCCGCACGGACTGCTCTCCACACCCTCTGACACCGCTTGACGTGGGCCCTCGTAGAGGGAACTGCGGCCTTTCTCTCCTGTTGAGGAAACATTTATAGCCAAGAGAGCACTCAAAGGGTGATATGCCGGTAGTGGAGCTTTTCATGGAGTTATACGCATACTCGACCCAGGGAAGGAACTTGCTCCAAGAGGCGGGCTGGCGGGTAGCAACGCAACGCAGTATGGTCTCCAAACTTTGGTTGGCCCTCTCTGCCTGCCCGTTGCTCTGCGGCTGGTATCCTGATGTGAGGCTGACCGAGGCCCCGATCCCCTTGCAGAAGGTGAACTGGGGGCCACGGTAAGATACAATATCTGTAGGAATACTGCTGCTTGACGACGTGAAGGGTGAGGAGGTCAGCCGTCTTGGAGGAGGATGGAAGTTTGGGGAGCGGGATGAAATGTGCAGCCTTGGAGAAACGGTCAACAATAGTTAGAACAGTGGTGTTACCTCTGGACACAGGGAATCCTGTGATGAAGTCCAGTGCTATGTGTGACCATGGACGGGCACAATTAGGCAGGGGGCATAGGAGACCAGCTGGAGGTCTGTGCGAGGCCTTGCTGGGGGAACAGGTGGTACTAGCGGCGATGAACTCACGTGTGTCCGTCGCCATCGACGGCCACCAAAATTGCCGTCGGATGAAGGATAGTGTGCGCTGGAAACCCGGATGACAGGAGAAGACGCTGGAATGGCCCCAATCCAGGACATTGGATCGAAGCTCGGGGTGGACGAATAGCTTGCTGGGAGGCCCACCACCTGGTCCTGGATTGGAGCGTAGCGCGGTTTTTACCTGGTCTTCAATCTTCCAGGAGACCATACCCACAATCCGGGCAGGAGGGAGGATGGGTTCGGCCGCCGACGTGCAGGTGGGTTCCTCCATGAACTGCCTGGAAAGGGCATCGGCTTTCGTGTTCTTGGAACCCGGTCTGTACGAGAGGAGGTAATCAAAACGACTAAAGAACTGCAACCATCGAGCCTGGCGGTTATTAAGTCTCCTGGCTGAGCTGATATGGAGAAGGTTGCTGTGGTCTGTCAGGATCTGGAACTGATGCCTGGCCCCTTCCAGCCAGTGCCTCTATTCCGCCAAGGCCTTACAGACAGCCAGTAGCTCTCTATTTCCCGCATCATAGTTCCGCTCAGCCGGAGTAAGTCGCCGAGAGAAGAAGGCACACGGATGAATCCGATTGTTGGTCCGGGAAAGTTGGGAGAGCACAGTACCGATCCCCGAGTCTGAAGCATCCACCGCCACAATAAAGGCACAGTCCAAATCAGGATGGATGAGGACTGGGGCGGAGATGAAGCTCTCCTTGAGTCCCTTGAAGTCCTCACTGGTCTCTTGAGTCCACTGAAAATAGACCCTGGTAGAGGTGAGTGCATGGAGGAGAGCTGTGGCCATGCCAACACCGCCTCGACTTTCTTGGGGTCCGCTCTGATGTGTCCTCTCTCGACCATAAATCCTAAGAACCCCACAGAAGGTGCATGGAACTCACATTCTTCTGCTTTTACGAATAAACGATTCTCCAGAAGGCGCTGCAGGACAAGACGGACGTGTTGGTGGTGCTCCTGCAGGCTACGAGAAAAAATCTAAATATCGTAAAGATATACTACCACAAAATGATCAAACATGTCCCTCAAAATGTCATTGGGGCGTTGTTGAGCCCGAAAGGCATCACCCAATACTCAAAATGCCCTAAATGGCTTTTGAATGTTGTCTTCCACTTGTCGCCCTCCTTGATCCGCACCAGGTGATAGGCGTTCCATAAGACCAATTTAGTGAAGATGGTGGCTGGTGCAAGAGGCTTGAAGGGTGAGCTCAGGAGGGTTACGTGGTACTTATTCTTGATAGTGATGTTGTTTAGCTGCCGGTAGTCGATGCACGGTCTTAATGACCCGTCCTTTTTGCTCACAAAGACGAACCCTGCTGCTAGCGTAGACTTGGCTGGGGTGATGATACCTGAGACGAGGGATTCAGTAATGTAGTCCTTCATGGCTTGTTTCTCAGGGAGTGACAGATTGTACAACCGGCTGGAAGGAAGGACAGCGTGTGGCAGCAAATCGATGGCGCATTCATAGGGTCTGTGTGGAGGAAGGGATAGAGCATGTTCCTTGCTGAAGACTGCGGCAAGGTCGAGGTAGACAGCAGGCATATGGGCGAAATAAGTGGGCTGTATACTGGGCTTGGGTCTGCTGATAGCGGGAACTGCTGATCTGAGGCAGTGAGCGTGGCATGTAGTGCTCAAGGCCAAGATCTTGCCCGTGGTCCAAGAGATGCGGGGGTCGTGCTGACGCAGCCATGATCTCGCGATGCTGGTGAGCCTTGTCTTTTGGCCTCGATGGGCAGTCACGGATGATGTGCCCTGCCAGGCCACAGTAGAGGCAAAGGCGCTGCCTGAACATCCCCTCTCTCTCCTCAGTCGCTAGACGCGATCTTCCCAACTGCATGGGTTCTATGGTCGTAATTGGTGCGGGCAGAGGTATGGGTTGGACGACGGTTGTGTGGTAGGCAGGTCGGAACTGGATAGCGTGAGTGGAGCTAGCGGCCACCTGCGCTCTCTCGGCTGCTCTTTAAGCAAGTCTCTGGTCGAAGAGAAGTGTGAGGTCGATGAGGGCTCGGCATGAGGTGGGTCAGTCCCTCAGCAAGTCATCCTTGACCTGCTCACTTAGCCTCCTTCTGAATGCGCTCTGAAGAGCTCTGTCTCCCCATCCGCTGTCCGCCGCTAGGGTGTAGGCCGCGACCGAGCGGGAGCCCTGCTGGATGGTGTGCAGACGGCCCGCCAATTTCCACCGTCCACGGGGTGGTCAAATACGGCCCGGAATTTGGCTCGAAAAGCAGCGTAATCAGCCTTATAGTTTTGTCCACGGCTGCTGTGACCCACCTGAGAGCCTGCACCGACAGCAGCGAAAAAACAAAAGGCTATCTTTGCCCCATCAGAAGAGTAGCGAGAGAGTTGGTGCTTGAAAATAAGGTCACACTGGACCAAAAAACCCAGACAGAGTTCGAAGTCCCCTTGTTAACAACAAAGCGCTGCGGGAAACCCTGCTTTACAAACATGTCCCAAACATTATTAGAACTATGATAGTTTGAATGTTGTTAACGTTCTATAATTCATACACATCCTTCACCAACATGTCCCAATGGTTATTTGAACAATGATAGTTTGAATGTTGTTAATGTTCTATAATTCATACACATACTTTACAAACATGTCCCAAAGGTTGTTTGCTGCTTTGTGCAGTGCCACTCCCCTCCCCTCCCCCACCACTATGTCCAAGTTCCTTGTCTCCAAGGTTTGTGGAGCCGGTTTGTGCAGTCAAACTAACTTGGTGGGGTCTGGATGTAGACACGTGTCTCTTCTTCAAGCACCTTGTACATAGTATGTCTCTCCTGCTTAGCTTTCAAAACCTCTGAGAAATACAGTTGTTGTCTTTCTTTATTGGCGTCTTACCGGTTATTAACATTGACAGCAAGGAGTGTGGGCTCATTAAAGGACAGTTTAGTTTTACACCATTAAGGCTATGTCTACACTAAGCTGATAACCCCTTAAACGAATAATTATTTAGCCTAAGCCTCGTTTCAGCAACACTAAATCCCTGTTTAAGGTTCACCTCCTCGGACAATTTTTTACACGAGTAAGTGCGCTGTCTATTTCTTGAATATCCGGCTCTTAGCTTTGTATGGACTCATTGATCGTTTACAAACTGAGTTCGGAGAGGAAGTGACACCAGAAAGACCGCGCCCCACACAGGAAGTGACATCAGAAAGAACGCGCCACAGCCAGCTTCATAACAACCCGTTCGGTAACTCGCCGGCAACCACTAGAAAGATGGAGGCGAGTCATCCAGACATGTCCGTGTTTCTCCTTCTTGTACATGTACAGGCGCTTTTGGAAATCACACATCAATACCTTAAGAGAAGGAAACTGCAGCTATTTGGGACACAACACATCTCAGACAGCAACATAGCAATGTTGAGCAGCGGTTTTGGATAAGGCCTAGAAGAACGGCAGCCTGGTGGGATATGTTTGTCCATGAGTGTGTTGTGTCAGAGGAATGGCAAGAGAACTTTCCAATGTCAAGGTCAGCTGTGATTCTACTTAGCGAAAAACTTCCTCCATTTGTCGAAAGAGAGATGACAATGCGGGCTCCCGTGGACAAGGGAAGACTACAAAAAATAGCGAATACATTTGGACTGGCAAAGCAGACTATCAGTTATTGTCCGCCATGTATGTCGAGCGATTACTCAACGTCTAGTTTTGTACTCCATAAATATTGTGAAACCCTGAAGTGGCTGCGGCCGTCAAGTACGACCGCCAATTTCAGCCTACAAGCACATGATTGTTGAAAAATGTTCTTTATCACATTGTTTACTTTCACACGTCCATTAAAGATATGATTTATGTATGATGGCTCAGGTGTGATTGACTACAATAGTCTAACAGCTGCTGATGGTGAGGCAAGCAAAGTTTACTGTTCAAAGAAATGTGGCAATAGTCTACATTGAAACACGTGTGCACTGTCAACACCTTGTATGGTGAGGATGGTGTCCTGCTGACCTTTACTGCGGCTGTTGTGGATCGGGGTAGGTAATACTTCGAAGACCTCTTCAATCCCACCAACACGTCTTCCTATGAGGAAGCAGTGCCTGGGGAATCTGTGGTGGGCTCTCCTATTTCTGGGGCTGAGGTAGTTAAAAAGCTCCTCGGTGGCAAAGCCCCCAGGGGTCAATGAGATCCGCCCAGAGTTCCTTAAGGCCTGGATGCTATGGGGCTGTCTTGGTTGACAAGACTCTGCAACATCGTGTGGACATCGGGGGCGGTACCTCTGGATTGGCAGACCGGGGTGGTGGTTCCTCACTTTAAGAAGGGAAACCGGAGGGTGTGTTCCAACTATTGTGGGATCACACTCCTCAGCCTTCCCGGTAAGGTCAATTCAGGTGTACTGCAGAGAAGGCTACGCCGGATAGTCGAACCTCGGATTCAGGAGGAACAGTGTGGTTTTCGTCCTGGTCGTGGAACGGTAAACCAGCTCTATACTCTCAGCAGGGTCCTTGTGGGTGCATGGGAGTTTGCCTAACCAGTCTACATGTGCTTTGTGGTCTTGGAAAAGGCATTCGACCGTGTCCCCCGGGAAGTCCTGTGGGCAGTGCTCAGAGAGTATGGGGTATCGGACTGTCTGATTGTGGCGGTCCGCTCCCTGTATGATCAGTGTCAGAGCTTGGTCCGCATTGCCGGCAGTAAGTCGGACCCGTTTCCAGTGAGGGTTGGACTCCGCCAAGGCTGCCCTTTGTCACCGATTTTGTTCATAACTTTTATGGACAGAATTTCTAGGCGCAGTCAGGGCGTTGAGGGTATCTGGTTTGGTGGCTGCAGGATTAGGTCTCTGCTTTTTGCAGATGATGTGGTCCTGATGGCTTCATCTAGCCAGGATCTTCAGTTCTCACTGGATCGGTTCGCAGCCGAGTGTGAAGCGACTGGGATGAGAATCAGCACCTCCAAGTCTGAATCCATGGTTCTCGCCCGGGAAAGGGTGGAGTGCCATCTCCAAGTTGGGGAGGAGATCTTGCCCCATGTGGAAGAGTTCAAGTACCTCGAAGTCTTGTTCATGAGTGAGGGAAGAGTGGATCGTGAGATCGACAGGCGGATCGGTGCGGCGTCTTCAGTAACGCGGACGCTGTATCGATCCGTTGTGGTGAAGAAGGAGCTGAGCCGGAAGGCAAAGCTCTCAATTTACCGGTCGATCTACGTTACCATCCTCACCTATGGTCATGAGCTTTGGGTTATGACCGAAAGGACAAGATCACGGGTACAAGCGGCCGGGATGAGTTTCCTCCACGGGGAAGACCCAGGACACGTTGGGAAGACTATGTCTCCCGGCTGGCCTGGGAATGCCTCTGGATCCCCCGGGAGGAGCTGGACCAAGTGGCTGAGGAGAGGGAAGTCTGGGCTTCTCTGCTTAGGCTGCTACCCCCGTGACCTCACCTCGGATAAGCGGAAGAAGATGGATGGATGGATAACTTTTACTGCAAATGAATATCGGTCATCAGCCTCCTTGACTACTAATAATCGGTATCGGCCCTGAAAAAAACATATCGGTGATCTCTAACTGGATGACGTCACCAGTGAGTCAGAAAATTTATTTTAGAATAATTGGGAATAAGCGGTAGAAAATGGATGGATGGATGGATATTTGAATATTTGCAATGAAAAAGGGGGGTAACTTCACATAGGTCAGCGACCTGGTTAGGTTCACCAAGGTACCATGGTAACTGAATCTGAATTGGACTTACATGGTTAGGTTCACCAAGTTACCATGGCAACTGAATCTGAATTCGACTTTCTGAAACAGAAAACCCTGAATTGCTGTTAATTTATTTAGGTGACAGATCAAGGGTCCAGTGATATATAGGCCAATAATTGTCTAGGCTACATGTATCTTACTCTGTGTTCCAAATGTGGACATAAAAGCGTGTGAGTAGCTTACCTGGACAGAAATGTCTTCAGTGGGCGGAGCAGCTTGGCCGAGGCTAAGGGTGACGTCGGCTACCGAGTTACTATCCCCTGCGTGCTCCACGAACTCTCTTCACGAAAATACTCACACCCGGTGCACATTATTGGCTAATACAGAGCGAAATGTGCTATAAATAAAAGGGAAGCTGTTCAAACGCCGCCTGTAGACATGGATGTTTTCATTTTCCCATAGTAATGGGAGCAGGAAACCGGAAATAGAGCCCCCCCTCCCACCTTCTGCAAAACATTAAAATTCAAACAAGACATACATCGTTTTAATCACAATTTTGCATTATTTCGTTTTGTTCTTGATGAAAACCAGTCCATCCTTTTAAAAAAAGAAGAAGAAAAAAAAAAAAAATATATATATATATATATATATATATATATATAACTTTAAAAAGTGGCACATAGCGCATGCGCGTTACCTTTCTGGACTCAACACTTTCTTGATTCACAATAAAAGCTCGTCACACAGGCATACATACGTAACAGCTTCTGACATTTGTCGGTGGTATGTGTTTCACTTTAAAATAAGTTCACTAAATGATCAAATACATTATTCGTTTGAGTGTGTCTCTGTACATAATTATGACAAAATGTGAATTTTAATTTGAAACTAAGCCGGAAGCCATGACAGTCACTGTTTGCTAGCGTGCATCATTAGCAACACAAGAATGGGCTCGGCGTTGTAAATAGCAAAATGTTGTCGGGTTAACCTTAACATTCTGAAGAATAACTTAGTTTAAGCGCTGGACTGAATGTATCGATGCGCTGCAGGATAGTACAAGCCTTCTGAGTCGTTGTCGTTGAGGCAAGCGATGAGTGCCGGAGGAAAGAGCCCACATCCTGGGCCATCATGCCGAGGAAAGAGCCCACATCCTGGGCCATCATGTCCACCACATCCTGGGCCGTCATGCCGAGGAAAGAGCCCACATCCTAGGCCATCATGTCCACTGGTGCTCGCCATCTTTCTGCTACTTTCCACAGACTGCATGGTAGAAAGCTCCGCTGGACATGACCCCTATAAAATCCTGGGTGTCAGCAGGAGTGCCAGTCAAGCTGAAATTAAAAAGGCATACAAGAACCTTGCTAAAGAATGGTGAGTTACAAACTTAAGTTAAAGTACCAATGATTGTCACACACACACACACACACACACACACACACACACACCAGGTGTGGTGAGATTACTCTCTGCATTTGACCCATCCCCTTGTACGAACCACCTGGGAGGTGAGGGGAGCAGTGAGCAGCAGCGGTGGCCGCGCTTGGTGATTCAACCCCCAATTCCAACCTGTGATGCTGCGTGCCAAACAGGGAGGTAATGGGTCCCATTTTTATAGTCTTTGGTATGACTCGGCCGGGGTTTGAACTCACGACCTACCCATCTCAGGGCAGACACTCGAATCACAGGGCCACTGACTGTCCATTTGAAGTGACAGCTGACAGACAACTTCAGTCAAGTCATCACTTTATGCTCTTATCATGCTGATTCCAAGTGTCCACTGTTTTTCAGGCACCCAGATAAAAATAAAGACCCCAGCGCAGAGGACATGTTCATAACAATTTCAAAGTCATATGGGGTGAGTACAAATCTAAAACTTATTCAGAGCTTTTTTGCAATAATTGATATAATAAGTGTCAAGTATTCACACAAAAGCATATCACAGTCCATAATAATACACGTAATGTATATTCAGTTTGATGAGAATGTGGATCTTGGTGCAGATGCAGTGAAGTTTGCTTGTTCTCCCCACATGCATTGGAGACTCCAAAATTGTCCATAGGTGAATGGTTGTTTGTCGAGACAGCCTTGTGATTGACTGGTCCAGTCCAGAGTGTACCCCAATAATTTTTTTTTGTTCATAATATATATTCTATGTGAGAAAAAATGAACCTAATAAAAAAAAACACACATTAAGGACACCAAAACGCATCAATTGAAGTCATTTGAATCAGCCCCTTAAGTCCTCTATAGCTAGCTATAAAATTATAAAATTATGTTGCTGAATAAGACAATACTGTATGTTTATTATGTTGAACACACGTGCAGGACGGAGGATTCTCGTCTGTCTTTGCAGCGCCATCACTGATCCTGCAGCCGTGCGTGGAACTTTTCAGATGTGCTGAATAAAGATGCTAATTTGATTATTATTCTGCCTACTTAACAGACGCAATTCTCTTTGCACATGTTTAGTAGATCAGATTTTTTCATGCGCTATCAAGTTTGCACGTGTTTTAGTAAACGCACATTTTAATCAATCAGGCCGTAGTTGTTAAGCTTTGTTTTATTGTTAAGGCAGAAGATCTTAAAAGGGAACTGCAATTTTTGGGGAATTTTGCCTATCGTTCACAATCATTATGAAAGGTTATGACGACGGATGTATTTTTTTTTTTTATGTATTCTAAATATTGAATAAATGCGATGAAAAGTCTGCTTACAATGGAGCCCATAGAAGCCGCTCTATTCACCTGTAAATCCCTTAAAATAACATACAAACACCTCCATTAAGGTTTTATATACATGATGTAAGTATATATGTCATGTAGTAACATTTATAACAACATTTAATATTTACATATTTTTAAGCATACGCATTAATTTAAAAAACGCATCCTGACGTTTGTTGATTTTTAACTTCATCCCTGATTATTACTCACTGCAGATTTTATGAGAGCCAACAAATGTAATACAGCAACACTTACTGTACAATGTCTGCTATCATTAGACTGCTAGGATGTTCATATATTCCCGTTTAGATGAGAGAATGTCTCATAATCCTCACCAAGAAAAGGGAGGTGGAACCAAACATGTTTTCGTGTCGTTCTCGCCATTTCCAGGTCTAAATTGGCTGTCAAAGTGTACCAACTTGTCGGAATACGTCCTCATCTTTCTACTATCCAGGTGAGAGGCAAGATTTATGATCTAGAACAGGGATGCTCATTACGTCGATTGCGAGCTACCGGTCGATCGCGGAGGGTGTGTCAGTCGATCACCAGCCAGGCATTAAAAAAATAGTTCTAAAAATGAGCGATCATAAATCTTCACTATGACGTCACTTTCGTCACTTAATTGACATTCACGGCACCCGAGGGTCTTTTGAGATGACGCTGGCTGCTGCCAGCTCATTAAAATTACCGACAGGAAGGCGAGAAACACTTTATTTCAACAGACTCTGGCGCCGTACCTGCCGTCAAAACTCCAAAGACCGACTGCACAGTTGCACAGTTGCACAGTTTCGCTAACAAAATAAGAGTCTCAGATAGCTGGCGTGCACAAGCTAGCAAGCTACGGAGTTTGCCGACAATGTATTTCTTGTAAAGTGTATACAAAGGAGTACGGAAGCTAGATAAATAAGATGCCAAAAACCAACCACTTTCATGTGGTATTGGACAGAAAGGAGGACTTTTTTTCTCCTCCATTCGAAAATGCAGACGTTATCAGCACCACTGTCTGATTCCAATCAATGCAAGTCATCAGAATCAGGTAATACACCAACTTATACTGTATTCTTGTCTTCATGAAAGAAAATAATCTATATGTGTTAAACATGTTTGTATTATCTTTAAACACCTTTAACTTATTAACAATATTAACTATATGTGTTAAACATGCTTGTATTATCTTTAAACACCTTTAACTTATTAACTATATGTATTAAACATTCTTGTATTATCATTAAACACCTTTAATTTATTAACAATATTAACTATGTGTTAAACATGCTTGCATTATCATTAAACACCTTTAACTTGTTAACAATATTAACTATATGTATTAAACATACTTGTATTATCATTAAAGACCTTTAATTTATTAACAATATTAACTATATGTGTTAAACATGCTTGCATTATCATTAAACACATTTAACTTGTTAACAAAAACATATATTTCATAAATAAGTAAACATAAATTATATATATGAATGAGGTAGATCCCACGACTTGATCAATTGAAAAGTAGCTCGCCTGCAGAAAAAGTGTGAGCACCCCTGATCTAGAATAAGGTTTGACGAGAAAGGAAAGGAGGAAGCAGCTCATCGGTCAGTCATGTCAACATTGGTACACAGGAAGTGATCACGGTGCTGCTATAGCTGCGTTAGCACTTATAATAACAATATCACTAATACTTGTTAGTATTTATAATAACAATATCACTAATACTTGGTTTATATTTAAGTCACAAAACGTAAATGGAGTATTTTTGGCGGTTCTCACATGGTTATTTATTGGGTTTTATGAGCGGAATAGAGGACCTCCCATTGACTTTTATTTAAGTTTATTTATGAGTTAGAATGCATTGCAAACATCCATTTGTCGTCATGTCTTTCGTAATGATTGTGAACGATAGGCAACATTCCCAAAAAGTGCAGTTCTCCTTTTAACTGGGAGACAAAACATTCATCATTTCCTCCAACATAACACATGAACTTTTGTTGCTCATCTTTGTTTGACGTGCAGATTTTGTCCAACGAGGAGCGACGGGCCAACTTTGACCGCTATGGGCAGATGGATGACAACCAGCCATTTGGCCAGTCTCATCATCAAGGCTTCCGGAGCTTCCACAACGGCTTCTACTTTGATGACTCTTTCTTTCATTTCCCCAGGTATTCCATTATATGTCTGATTTAATGACAACCTAAGGCAAAAACCAAGAGTGGTACTCAAGAGGTCCAACACAGTCTGTTCAATGATTCAAGGAACTTGACTCATATACAAGGTAGCACAGAATTGAGTTCCCCTAGTCCCAGGTTAAGCCTAATGAGAACCTCAAGAAGGATAAATGGTAAATGGGTTATACTTGTATAGCGCTTTTCTACCTTCAAGGTACTCAAAGCGCTTTGACACTATTTCCACATTCACCCATTCACACACACATTCACACACTGATGGCAGGAGCTGCCATGCAAGTGAACCACGAGCCATCAGGAGCAAGGGTGAAGTGTCTTGCTCAAGTACACAACAGACGTGACAAGGTTGGTAGAAGGTGGGGATCGAACCGGGAACCCTCAGGTTGCTGGCACGGCCACTCTCCCAACTCCGCCACGCCGTCCCCTAATGGCCTAGGCTAGGATACTAGCATAGGCCATTTAGCATGGATTATGAATAGAATAGAAACATAATATATTGTGATGGGGGGGATTTGTATCCAATGTAGTTTTGGAAAGAAGCTGTTCTTCAGTCTGGTGGTCGAGGGGGTCGAAGGGCAATAAGGAGAGTGTGTGGAATACTTGGCGATGCAGAGAGCCCTCTATCTGCATCTTCTGATGAAGATGTCCGTGGTGGTGGTGGGAAGGCTACTCCCCACCATCTTCTGGGCAGCTTTCACCAGCCTCTGCAGTGCTTTCCTAGTTGCAGCTGCTTTGCCGCACCGTTATCTGTAGAAGCTCCGAAAGATGGAGGTCCCTAGTCCAACGCCGCAGCTTCCTGAGGAAGTAGTGGCACTGGTGTGTCTCCTTGAGCAGACAGAAAGGGAACCCCGACATACTTGAAGCCGGAGACCACTTCCACAGCTGTTCATCCGAGAGGTGTCTGACGTCCCATGAAGTCCATGGTAGGGATGTCCCGATCCGATATTTGGATCAGATACGGCCGCCGATATTTGCCAAAAAATGCGTATCGGCAAGGCATGGGAAAATGCCGATCGAGATCCAGTTTTTAAAAAAAACTCCGGTCCGTGTTTTCCAATGCACCTATTTAAATAATACATTCCACTTTTCTGCTGCTCCCTTATTTTGCGTTCCGCATTTTCCAGCACACCTTCAACACATCCACAGGTCTGTGGATTCTCACGCAGTTGCTTTTAGCTGCTGGCATTACACGACAGGCTCTTCTCACTCTTTTCTGTGTCTCCCTCTCACAGACAGCAAGCGCACCTTCTTACACACGTCACATACTGTCACGTCATACGTCACATACGTATACGCCCTCTCCCAGCAGAGAGGTAGCAGCATGGCTAATGTTAGCTGTGATGCTAGCGCAGCCGTGTGACCAATGTTCCCTCTAAGGTGCGCGCCTGTGCAATTGCGCACTGCTCAAACGTCCTCTGCGCATAGCAATTATATGCCACGCACAAAATCAAATAAAAAAATAAGCGCATAACAATTTTCGACACACGGACACGACAGAGAAAACAGTTTTCGTCATCATTGTTCAAATATTGTAACGTCTGTCGAGACGCTTATCTCCATTCGGTGCCATACGTCCACACCATCAAAATGCCCAGGCAAACATTTCTACATCAACACCGTATGAAAAAAATAGTGATTTTTTTAGTTGTGATTTCCTTCTCTGCATGAAAGTTTAAAAGTAGCATATATTAATGCAGTATGAAGAAGAATGTTTTAATGTAGACATGCAAGCCTTGAAAGAAAATTTTGAAAATCAAGACTACATTTCCTGCAAATGGGTGCATTTCTACCCTATATTTTAACTTTAGATTTATTCTCATATCAAACTCTTTTGGCTGTCTTTTTGACACTTACATCCGGTACCCCCCTCCACACCCTGGATTATAAATAATGTAAATAATTAAATGTGATTATCTTGTGTGATGACTGTATTATGATGATAGTATATATCTGATAGTATATATCTGTATCATGAATCAATTTAAGTGGACCCCGACTTAAACAAGTTGAAAAACTTATTTGGGTGTTACCATTTAGTGGTCAATTGTACGCAATATGTACTTCACTGTGCAACCTACTAATAAAAGTCTCAATCAATCAATCAAAACACATAGAATCATCATACTGCTGTGATTATATGCATTAAGTGTTCATTCAAGGCTAAGGCAAAATATTGAGATATATATCGTGTATCGCAATATGGCCTTAAAATATCGCAATATTAAAAAAAGGCCATATCGCCCAGCCCTAGTTTCAATGATGCCATTTCTGTTTGTCATGTATAATTTAGTCTATTTTGTGTTTATCCTTGAATAAACAGGTCAGTTTCTTGTTACCAACCATTGTGTATTATTCAAACTCCCCTAATTCAGCTGGCTAGTTGTTATCAAGAGTACTAAAACCCTTTTAACATGATTCTGACAACTAAGTAGGCTAAATAACTTTAAACTTTAATACATGCTCGGATAGGCCAGTATCGGTCAGTATCGGTATCGGTCAGTATCGGTATCGGATCGGAAGTGCAAAAACAGTATCGGTATCGGATCGAAAGTGCAAAAACCTGGACATCCCTAGTCCATGGTCTTTTTCACATGGTTGTAAAGGTTGTTGCTTTTGCACCAGATTTTCTACCTCCTCTGTGTACTCAGACTCGTCGTTGTCTGCGATACACCCCACTACTCAAGTCTATGTGGGTGATGTTTGAATAGACCTGGTCTATTGGTCAGGCAGCCCAGGACCCAAATGCTCAGTGAGGGACTCAGCCCTAACTATAGATGACCACGGTCTGTGGTATGATGTTATAGGCGGTGGTGTTAGTCTGGCACCCGGGTTGTGGTTGCTGGGGACATCAAAGTGGTTGATTAGTTTGTATTTTAAAGCACCTTTTCCTCAGAGGAAATAATATAAATCTGTTACAGTGCCAAACTGTCACGGTCAAAACACCTTTATTTAGTTAGCATTTAACTGTCATGCAGGTGTGGAAGTTTGAACTGCTAAGATTGCTAAACACAGACTGGACTTAAGTTTCCTCTTGGCTTAACTCAGAAAAAAGCTTAATATCCTGTTGGTCTCTCCTGCAGGTCCAGGGACTTTGCAGATAGCAAGTACCTGCTTCACCACGCTCAGTTTAACAGCGATGTCCTTCCAGACAGCCACAAGAAGCCCTACCTCATCAAAGTCACCTCAGAGTGGTGTTTTGCCTGCATCCACATGGAGCCTGTGTGGAAAGAGATTGTGCAGGCTCTGGAGCCACTGGGTAGGACACATTCACACATTTTCAGGCTTGCGCCAATTTCTTATTCCTAAAAGCAACTTTAGGGATGATTATATTACTTAAATGTATCACTTTTTTGAGTGAATTAATATTGGCCAGTGGATTAATGGATCGCTAGGAGGACGGTTGATAAAAGTGAGTTAAGTGTGTTCATTTCAAACTGACACTGAGGAAGCATTGTTGTTGCAAACTTTAGTGTGGTGTTGCTTCCTTATTTGTCATTATTCAAAGCTGATTCTAATGTCTTGCATCGGCAGATGAAATTAATGTGACAGCGTGTCATAATAATTATACCGCTCAGCCGGAACCAAAAATACCGATAGCAGTATCGTTAGTCCAGAATCTTCACGGTCCTCATGGACCGCCCTAATTACGAACCGCTAATAAAAATACCGGTATACATCACTAGGTATAAATGGATTGAGCTTTTCATCTTATCTAAAGTACGACCATTTTTCAAGTCTGTGATTTCAGATTAAAGGCATCTTCTATAAAACAGACAATTTAATTAAATGTTTCTTAAAAATTGTGTAAATATATTTAATTTTCCAGAATGCTTTCCTTTGTCCAAATATTCAAAGTAGAGGAAATGTGTTAAATGTTTGAGTTTAGTTAACTGTTAATTATTTTTAGTATTTAAGACATTTTATTTAACTTCTTGTAATCATTCAAATTCAGTGTAATGTGGGATGAAACCATATAAATGTAAAATCCAGTTCTTCAAATAAATGAAATTTATAATTTTGCACCACCTCATTCACATTCACACACGTTAATAGCCAGAATTACTCATGTACTCGCTCCTAACCAGTTACATATCATAATCACCACCTTTAAAAAATTAAATAAACCAATAGAAAGACTCAAAATAATCCACAAATCAGGCTCACTCACATGTAATAATGACACAAACAATGAACTATTTAGGTAAACACAGGGTATAGACCAGTGTATGACACAACAATGGTACACTTACTGTAAAAAAAAAACATTTTACAGTAAAATTCTGGTGACTGTGTTGCCAGTTTTCTTCCGGTGAAATCTGTAAAAAAAAAAAAAAAAAAAAACATTTCACGAGCTAACTTGTTGCGTTTGAATTCAAGACCCCTTGAGTTGTGACTTTTTAAAGCTTTATGGAGAATGTTCATCTTGGTCGCCACGTCCTATCATGAGCATCCTCCATATGTCCAATCTGTCTGGGTAACTTTTGAAAGCGATCGGATGAAATATCGAGGAGGAACTGGTTACAGAATAACAAAAAATGACATTTTTGGAATGGTTTGAGGTTAAAAGATGCAGAGTTGTATGCTAACTGAATCAGGCACACAACTGTGACAGTCTCTACTACCTTATCGTGAATTATTGCCGGTATGAGGCTGAATTCCTCACTCGTGGTGTTGCATGGTAACATTTTGACTTGCGCCCTCGGAGGCAAAATGTTTGGGCCCCCCTGCCCTAAGTCCTTTTTACACTGGCTTTGTATCTTGTGTCCAGGTGTGGGCATCGGCATAGTGGACCTGGGTTATGAGCGTCGTCTAGCCAACCAGCTGGGAGCTCACCGCGCTCCCTCAATCATCGGACTGCTGAACGGCAGAGTGACCTTTTTCCATCAGGCAATAGTTCCAGATTACCTGCGACATTTCATTGAGGACCTCCTGCCAAATAAACTGGTGCAAAAGGTAAAATCGATAACGCCTAATGATTATTATTATTATTTTTACTTAATTTTTGTTTTTGTTTTAACGCTTAAAGATGTCTGGTAAAATTATGGAAACTTTCCAAGTTCTGGCGGGCGTTGTGGGGGTCCTACTCTGTTCACGGCATTGAAACACCTATGTATAATATTCCTCAGAGTATACACTGTGGACTAGTTGTAAAAAACATTTGATAAAAATGACCAGGATTTGGAAATCCCATTTTTGGAACCCATAATTGGGTAATCAGTCTTACTTTTACGCCAGTTTTTCAAAGCAACATTGAGTTGGATCAACCTAATCCAGAAATGCAGTTTTGGACATGTTGAGCAAATCCAAAGGATTAGGACAACATATCACAATGTGGACTAAAGAACAACAGCTAGAAGAGGTGTTTTTTATTTTCAGACAAAAATAACAAACATCCGCTTGCATTTATCATTTATTTTATGACCTCGCATTTGAGTCACAACAAATATACATTATAGTGGCTATTTTATCCAAAATAAATAGCTAAATATCCTAAAAGTTACACAATAAAAAATGTTCAGGGTGCTTTCTCTTCTGAGGAGGAGAGAGCAACATTTTCAAGCTTTGCTTTGAGGAGGAGGATCTGAAGTTTCACTTTGGTTTGCTGCAGGTTGCTCAGTTTGATTTCTTCCTCTGCTCGGACGGTCTCTGCTTCTGCTCTTTTTCTTGAGAAGTCATTTATTATTATTATTTTCTCTACCAGTGAGCGTCCAGTTTGTTCTTCAGAAGTAGTGCTGGCATCCAGAGTGAAGGTTTCCTCTGCATTAGGAGCAACTTTCCTCTGCAACTCATTGAATTAATGTCCAGTGTGTTCACCTTTCTTAAATGCTTGCTCGTTTGGGTGTTCTTTGATTTAGCAAGGTCCCTTGTCACTCTGGCCCTCACATTTTGCTCCAAGGTCCTCTTTTGGCCAGACATTTTGGGTGATTTCAAACCAAATCTTGCTACCATTGAGACATAAAGGCACTTGGAACCCTAACCCAGCAGTGAAATAAGGGCCTTTTGAGTCCACCTCATATGTTGGACTGAACATATTATTTATACCGTATTTTCCGCACCATAAGGCGCCCTGGGTTATAAGCCGCGCCTTCAATGAACGGCATATTTCAAAACTTTGTCCACCTATAAGCCGCCCCGTGTTGTAAGCCGCATCTAACTGCGCTAAAGGAATGTCAAAAAAACAGTCAAATAGGTCAGTCAAACTTTAATAATATATTAAAACCAGCGTGATGTGGGCGCGCATGGAATCGTATATCAACATGGACGGAGCTGCGTGAAAAAAGCCACCCGGCCTCTTCGCGTAAACTTAAACTTACCTTAACCACTCGCTCATCTTTTCTTCATCCATCCCTTCGAGTTAGCTTTTATGATGACGCCGGCTGGAAAGGTCTCTTTTGGCAAGGTCTTCCTTTTGAATATCACCATGGGTGGAAGTTTCTGGCCATTAGCATGGCAAGCTAGAACCACAGTGAAGGATGACTTCTCATTCCCTGTGGTGCGAATATTCACCGTACGTGCTCCCGTTGTATCCACAGTGCGGTTCACAGGAATATCAAAAGTCAGTGGAACCTCGTCCATGTTGATAATGTTCTCTGGCCGGATCTTTTTTTCAGCTATCTTGTTATTACAATATGCACGGAAAATAGCCAGCTTTTCTTGAAAGTCTTTAGGCAGTTGCTGTGAAATAGTAGTCCGTGTGCGGATGGAGAGATTGCGTCTTTTCATGAACCAGAAACCTGTCGCTTAGTAGGAGCCATTTTGTGGTCTTTATAGATGTAAACACACAAAGGAAATGAAACGTAATATTCGCGCGCTTCTTCTTCTTCTACGCGGGCGGGTGGTTGCTTACAGTAGAAGAAGAAGCGCTTCCTGTTCTATGGGGGCGGGTGCTTACCTTGGCGGTTGCTTGCGTAGAAGAAGAAGCACTTCCTCTTCTACGGGGAAAAAAGATGGCGGCTGTTTACCGTAGTTGCGAGACCGAAACTTTATGAAAATGAATCTTAATATTAATCCATATATAAAGCGCACCGGGTTATAAGCCGCACTGTCAGCTTTTGAGTAAATTTGTGGTTTTTAGGTGCGGCTAATAGTGCGGAAAATACGGTAGTCTTTGGGCATTTGAAAGTTTTCCTGAAACCCTACACCCTGTTGGCATCAGGAAAATCCTGTTTTTTTTTTTAGACAAAGATTGTCAAATCTTACTGAAACTGAAGGTTTGTGTTGTTCAATCCCAGATTAAAACTGGGATTTCCTGGATTTAATCCAATTTCAGTATCCATCGTTCCCTTTTGAACAACTCATTTTCAACATTGATTTAATCCGGAAACCAAATTCCAATGATATGATCTTTGAACTACTGTGCTGAAAGAGCAATGTGTACAATTGAATCGTTTAGTTGCAGACAGAAATGTGTTTATAAACATTTTGATGTCGTTTCTTAACAGGGAAAAATGTTAATGTATCTTGTTCTGTATTCATGTTAGCATTTAGGCTAGCGAACTAGCGTCAGTCCATCCGTGAGTTTATCAAAGTGTGGCTATCAATCACAGTTTTTATTTTTAACTTAAAACGGTAGTCGAGAGTTTTACCGTTTTGTCATTAGTGCTGTTTATCGTTACATACCTAGTTGATATTAGATTAGATTAGATTCAAATGTATTGTCATTGCACAGCACAAGTATAAGGTTGGCATCCAACCAAAGTGCAAATAAACAGTAAAGTGCAGCAATGATATACAATGTAATATACAATGTACAGGTGATTAAATAGGGTATGTCTACATGAATAGGAGTGAACTGAGTGGTATGCTGAACAAAACTTAAACAGGTATAATTTGTGAGAATAGTAAGAATATGTATAGATATAGTATATAGTATATGCAGGTAAGCAGGTATGCTCAAACGAATGTGGTATAGTATAAGTATATACAGGTTATATAGATCACAGTATAAAGTTTATACAGGTAAGCAGGTATGCTCAAACGGATGTGGTATAAGTATATATAGGTTATATAGATCACAGTATATACAGTATATGCAGCAATATGTACATGCTATCATACGGCTATAGGGTTACATGCGTAAACAGGTATATCACGGATTATTGCAAATATGTTCAGATAGTGAATAATATAGGGCTAGTAATAAATGTATATGTTCACACAGCAAGATACAATGACGGTAGGGTAGGTAGGTAGGGTAGGGGGTAAAAAAGTTGAGTATATACAGCAGAGTTTAGACTATTCCGAGTGGTGAGAGTTCAGGTCCGGGTGGCGAGAGTTCAGGTCAGGGGGGTTGTCAGCGTGGTGCAGAGTTCAGAGAGATGACAGCTGAGTGGTAGAAGCTGTTCCTGAGCCTGCTGGTCCTGGAGCGGAGATTCCTGTAGCGCCTCCCGGAGGGTAGGAGGGCAAACAGTCCATGGTTGGGGTGACAGGTGTCTTTCACGATGCTGCGTGCCTTTCTCAGACACCTCCTGCGATAGATGGTCTCAATTGCAGGGAGTGGTGTTCCGGTGATGCGTTGGGCGGTTTTCACCGCCCTCTGCAGTGTTTTCCGGTCTGTTGCCATACCAGACTGTGATGCAGTTGGTAATAATGCTCTGTATGGCACAACGGTAGAAGTTCACCAGGATCTGAGGAGACAGATGGGCTTTCCTCAGTCTCCTCAGGAAGAAGAGATGCTGGTGGGCCTTCTTGATGAGCGCTGAGGTGTTGAGGGTCCAGGTGAGGTCCTCAGAGATGTGTACACCCAGGAATTTGAAGCTGGTGACTCGCTCGACCTCCGTTGCGTTGATAAAGACGGGGGCGTGCGCACCAGCTCTAGTCTTCCGGAAGTCCACGATGAGCTCTTTGTTTTTTTTGGTGTTGAGTGCCAGGTTGTTGTCGGCACACCCAATCACCAGGTGCTGCATCTCTTCCCTGTAGGTCGACTCATCGTTGTTCCTGATGAGGCCCACCACCGATGTGTCGTTCGCAAACTTGATGAGGTTGTTGGTGCCATGTAGTCGTAGGTGAAGAGGGATTAGAGGAGGGGGCTCAGCACACAGCCCTGTGGGACGCCAGTGTTTAGGGAGAGGATGGAGGAGGTGAGGTGGTCTAACCTAACAAACTGGGGTCTGTTTGTTAGGAAGTCCAGTATCCAGTTACAGACAGAGGGGTTGATGTCCAGCTCCTTGGTTTCCGTGAGGGCACCAAGTTTGGAGATGAGTTGAGAGGGGTTGATGGTGTTGAATGCTGGGCTGTAGTCGATGAACAGCATTCTCACGTGGGTGTTGCTCTCATCCAGGTGGGAGAGAGCGCAGTGTAGAGCTGAGGAGATGGCGTCCTCAGTGCTCCGGTTCTCACGGTAGGCAAACTAATGTTTATACAGTGAGGGGGAAAGTCCAGCTTTGAGGTGAGCCAGGACCAGCCGCTCGAAGCACATTATCATGATGGGGGTGAGTGCGACGGGGCGGAAGTCGTTGAGGCTCACTGCAGAGGAGTGTTTTGGCACTGGCACGATGGAGGTGGTCTTGAAGCACGCTGGGACAACTGCCTGAGCTAGTGACAGGTTGAAGATGTCAGTTAACACCACGGTCAGCTGCTCAGCACAGTTCCTGAGCACATGACCCGGGATGCCATCAGGACCAGCTGCTTTGCGTGCATTCGTTCTGCTCAGTGCTGCACACACCTCGTGGGGGAGAGAGTGAGGGGTTGGAGGTCAGCCGGGAGAGCAGTCGAAACGAGCGTAGAAATTATTGAGCTCGTCCGGCAGGGAGGCGTCAGTGGTTGGAGGAGAGTTGCCGAAGGGTTTATAATCTGTGATGGTCTGGATGCCCTGCCACATGCGTCGGAGTTTAGAGTTTGCAAAGTGCTCCTCTACCCTCAGCTTGTGGTTCTGTGGGGCACGGTTAATTCCAATGTTCAGGTTGGCTCTGGCTGAACAGTTGGCCTACTTGCCACCAGATCTAAAAGCGGTGTCACGCACCTTTAGCAGTTGACATACCTCTCTGTTCATCCACGGCTTCTGGTTAGGGTACGTGGTTATCCGTTTGAGGGTGGTGACATCATCGATGTTGGTGTTGATGTCGATATGGTAGTCCTGGGTAGACCGGGTGGCAAACGAGCTCCAGTCAGTTTGCTGAAACCAGTTCTTCAGCTCAGAATCTGCTCCCTCAGGCCACACTTTGATTGTCCTGGTTGATGGTTTCACACGTCTGATCAGCGGTGTGTACTTGGGGATCAGGAACAAAGAGAGGTGATCTAATTGTCCGAGGTGGGGGGAAGGGGTAGGCTTTGTAAGCCTCAGGAATGTTCGTACAGACCTGGCCCAGTGTCCTGTCCTTTCTGGTAGGAAAGGAGACATGTTGGTAGCCTTAGCTTAGCTCGCAGCCCCCCTCGGTACCCCCTCCTTCGTGTACGTTCTCGACACGGGCGATACACTCTCGCAGCCGGCCTCGCTCTGGTAAGAGCTCCCGTTGTGCAAGCGATCTCAACGGGTAGTTGCAAGACGGCGATAAAGATGTCTGTTTGTTGAATTCCGACGGCCAAGAGATATTGTCGAGTGCAGGACAATAAAGCAAGACTATTCTGGGTGAACAGACTTAAAACCAGCAGGTAGGTTACTATTAATTTGCAAAAATAGGTCGGACGCTGGGCCTCGCGGTGTTCACGCGGTGCCATCTTGGTCGTAATATATGTTATATATACCGGTACGTAAGACGTATTATCATGTACAGTAACCATTTCATCCCTAATGTAACCCGCTTTACTGTGTGCACCTGAAAACCAGAATTGTTTGTCTTTTCACTACGGGCACAACTGTACACCTGATTTACTCAAGGTTTGCGTGTACTAAAACACGTGCAAACATGATAGCACATGCAAAGTGGACAGAATAAGGTGTGCAATCAAGTTTGTGTCTCTGTCTTCATTAAGATGCAAAATATGATGCAAATATAATTGTTTAGCATGCGCAATGTGATTTATCAGCACTGATTAGCATTTTATGTGTAAGAAGGACTGACAGTCTCACACACAACTCGCACTGCACAGACAGAAAAATCCGCCGTCTTCTATGTGTGTGTCAACATTTTGGACAGTCAGAAATAAAAATATCCTCTATTCAGCAAGATCATTTTATAATTTTATTGCAGCTAGAGGACCTAAGGAATTGATTAAAGCAAGTTCAATTGATGCATTTTGGTATCCTTGAGTATGCTAGTTTTTTTCAAATAATATATATATTTTATTAAAAAATATTTCTTATATGAAAAATTATGCATTATTTTGCCTTTTGAGCGGTGTAAGTACAGCCTTTCACCAATGAGCGCACCTTCAGCGGTACAAAAAAAAAGTGGTGTTAAAGTAGATGCACTGCACTGCTGCTTCTAAAATGCCCATAAAAAGTGGTACATGTCTCCTGTTTGAAAACATAGCAAAACACCACAGGTAGGAGCCTGATAACATGAATGTGCAGTAAATGAGTGTCTCTATAGTGATGTCCCGTATAGTACACGCAAAATCCTCACTTAAATAAGGCGGTCTGCACCACTTTTCAATTGCACACGCAGTCTTAGTAGATCACACACAACACGCCCTACTAATAGTTGACACTGTTTTATAGATTGCACATGCTGTTTAGCGGGTGGTATTTGGACCTCAGTAAATCAGGCTGTTTGTATTGTTTCTCCAGATTACTGATGACAACTACCTGCACTTTCTGGATAGCTGGCATGTTGACAATAAGCCCCGTGTTCTTTTGTTTGACCAAGTTGCCAACGTTCCTCTTGTATACAAGGTAAGAAACGCTTAAGGCCTGATATTATTTGGTAATATCTGCCTGAGAACATTCATGTTTGTATTATACAGTCATATGAACTATGTTCGTTCTGCCTTGGACTCTTAGCTGGAATATCCAGATATCATTCTGAGTTTCAAATTCACGTTGTCGTCCTTCTCCGCAGTTAACAGCATTTGCGTTCAGAGACTATGTTAATTTTGGCTACGTGGACCAAGGTGACACACACAACATTCAGCTCTTGCAGAAGTTCAATATAAACTGGTACGCCCCCACCATGCTGCTATTTAAAGAAGAGACCCAAAAGCCAGTGGACATCATCCAGGTACATCCCATTAGGACACGAACTTGCATGTCTCATTAGTACAGTCATGGTGGAAATAATACATATGGTTTATTTAGCAGACTGCTTCCCCTATTCAATCCTTTGAACTATATTTTAGGCTCGAGGGATGAAGAGGCAGATCATGGAGGAGTTTGTTTCCAACAACAAGTTCCTTCAGGTTCCTCGTCTGGTCAACCAGCAGCTGTTTGATGAGCTGTGCCCTGTTAAGCAGTTCCACCGACGAAGGAAGTAAGAAAGGACTATACTGTCATGTAAACTGGGCTCTTCAATTACTAATTCAGTTGGGCCAGACTTTAAAAACAAGAATTGATCAGAAAGTAGTGACAACAGGGTCTATTAATAGTCTTTAAACCAATGATTTAAACCTAGAGGCTATGAAAGCTCTTTCAAATATATTAACATTATGTTTATTCAAGGCCTGAAACAAAATCTTTTTTTTTTACAAAAAAATGGATTGTTTCCAATATTTTAAAGTTACCAAAGAATACAAAGGACAGATCATTCAAAACAATTTTGACTTTTATTTGATCAAAAGCTAGTAGTTTGAAATGGCACTGCATACAAAAATGTTAATTGTTATAAAGTTGCTTCTTAATTATTTTCAAAAAACTAAACTAGTTACTGTGATTATTTTGTTCATATGTTGATTACTTACTTACTTAGTTCCTATTGCAACATTGGGCCACAAGTCGCCTCCATTTTCTCTGCTCTCTGGCGGCTCTTCTAGCTCCGTGCCAACTGACTGCCATCTCCCATAGGTCTTCCTTGGCTGTCTGTCTCCACCTCTCTTCCTTATTCCACCTTCTGTCATCCAGTCCATTGCTACACTTGGCAGTCGGAGTCTGTTCCCCATCATTCTCCTTCTCATTTCCGAGACAATGTGCTGCTACACCTGCCCTTCTCATCACCTCCTCGTTGGAGATGTGGTCTCTCCAGGAGATCTTCAGAAGACATCCAGCTTGTTGGTGATACTGGCTGTCTTCATCCACATCTCACATGCGTAGGTTGCTGTCGGTATGACCACTGACATGTAGAGGCAGAGCTTGATGGCCCTTGTGATGGCTTTGGACGACCAGATGTTTCGGAGCCGCTGGAACACTCTTGCAGCTTTGCCAATTCTGTTATTGACGTCTTTCTCCACCTCTCCTGTACTTGAGATGTTACTTCCAAGATAGGTGAAGTCGTCAACATACTCTGTCATGTTCGTCTTGAGATGCATGAAATACATTCATTTACATATATTAGCTGCACCGGACCATAGGTCGCTGATACAGTATATATCGGCCCCAAAGATACTGTAAATGTTAATTTACATACCTTCATTGTTTCCAAACAGTGCTTGTCACACGGCAGTAAAACGGCTGAGCAAACAAAACAGAAGTCATGGTGATGGTCTGCTAAATAAAATAGAATAGAAAGTACTTTATTGATTCCTGGGGGAAATTCAGCACCAAAGTTCGCTTACAATAGACAATAATAATAATAAATAATATATATAATATATTATATATACCTGTATAAAATATGAATAATATAAATATATTCTACATATATTCTACATTTAAGTGCAGTCAAGAAGGAACATATGCATTATACAGTCTGATGGCTGTCGGTATGAAGGACCTCCTGTGTCGTTCCGTGTTGCATTTTGGGAGTCTGAGCCTTCCACTGAACGTGCTCATTCTCTCCGCAAGGTCCGAGTGTGGTGGGTGGGAGGTGTTGTCCATAATGGCTAGGAGTTTTGCTAGACTTCTCCTCTCTGACACCACCGCCAGAGAGTCTAGCTCCACTCCCACCACGTTACTGGCCTTCTTTACCAGCTTGTCCAGTCTGTTGGCGTCCCTCGCTCTCAGCCCGCTGCCCCAGCAGGCCACGACGTACAAGAAGGCGCCCGCCACCACCGACTCGTAGAACATCTTCAACATCTTTGTACAGACGTTGAAGGATCCTAGCCTCCTGAGGAAGTAGAGGCGGCTCTGTCCCTTCTTGTAGAGGGCCTCAGCGTGTTTTGACCCATTCAGCTTGTTGTCGATGTGTACACCGAGGTATTTATAATCCTCAACCATGCCCACATCGACCCCCCTGATGAAAACAGGGGTCGCCGGAGTACTTCTCGTCCTTCCCAGGTCCACAACCAGCTCCTTGGTCTTTGTCACATTGAGCTGGAGGTGGTTCTTGCCACACCATGTGACAAAGTCCTCCACCAGTGCCCTGTATTCCTCATCATCACCATCCTCAATACACCCCACTATCGCAGAGTCATCAGAAAACTTCTGAAGGTGGCAGGACTCTCAGTGATAGTGGAAATCGGTGGTGTAGATGGTGTAGATGGTGAAGAGGAAGGGGGAGAGGACTGTGCCCTGCAGGGCCCCGGTGTTGCTGACCAGCCTGTCAGACACACAGTCGTGCAGTCGCACATACTGTGGTCTGTCAGTCAGGTAATCAACAACCCAGGACACCAAGGGGGCCTCCACCTGCATCGTCTCCAACTTCACACCCAGTAGCCCAGGCTGTATGGTATCGAAAGCACTGGAGAAGTCAAAAAACATGACCTTCACACTGCTCGCAGGCTTGTCTTGGTGGGTGTGGGCTCGGTTCAGCAGGTAGATGACTGCGTCGTCCACTCCCAGTCGGGGCTGGTAGGCGAATTGGAGTGGGTCCAGGTGGGGCTTGACTGTAGGGCGGAGTTGTTCCAGGACCAACCTCTCCATGGTCTTCATGTTATGGGAGGTTAGAGCCACCGGCCTGTAGTCCTTCGACGTGCTGGGTCGCGTGCACTTTGGGATGGGGACCACGCATGAGGTTTTCCACAGTGTGGGGACTTTCTGCAGCCTAAGGCTCATGTTGAAGATGTGCTGGAGCACACCACACAGCTGTGGGGCGCAGGCTTTGAGCACCCTGGGGCTCACTCCGTCAGGACCCGCGGCCTTGCCTGTTTGTAACTTATTTAGCTGTGCATTCACCTGTTCTGCAGACAGACACACTGAGGGGGTCTCAGGTTGATGGAGGGGGGTCATCAAGCTAAGGGCGAGGTGTTAAGGGGGGGAGGTAGTCATTGGAGTTGGGGGGATGTGAGGAGGGGAGGGGGGATGGATTGGTTAGCTAAAGTTGTCAGGGGGCTGGCTGGCATGTCTTGGGGGAGCAGGAGCTGGTCGGAGCCACTGTGTCAAACCTGTTAAAGAACTGGTTTAGCTCATTGGCCCTCTCTTTGTCTCCGTCCACCCCCCTTAGCCCCCCGACAGTGATGGTCTGCATACCTCTCCAAACCGCCTTCATGTTGTTGTCCTTCAGCTTCCCTTCCAGCTTCCTCCTGTAGTTCTCCTTGGCCTCCCTGAGTTTGGTCTTCAGCAGCCCCTGAACTCTTTTTACCTCCTCCGTTACCAGCATTGAATGCCCTCTTCTTCTTATTCAGGAGGGCTTTGGTGTTCTTGGTCACCCACAGCTTGTTGTTTGGGTAGCAGGTGACCGTCCTTGATGGGACATTTGAGTCAACACAGAAGTTGATATAGTCTGTGATGTACTCTGTGAGCCCGTCAATGTCCTCTCCATGAGGCTCCATGAGCACCTGCCAGTCAGTTACCTCAAAACAGCCCTGTAGTGTCTCTTGGACCACCTTCTCACTGTTTTTTTGGTCACAGGCTGTCTTTTGACCATAGGCACAGAACAGGGGTTGAGGTAAACAAGGTTGTGGTCTGACCAGCCCAGCTCTGGTAGTGGTATGGAGCTATACGCATCCTTGATGTTTGCGTACAGCAGGTCCAAGATCTTATTTCCTCTGGTGTGGCAGCTGACATACTGAGTGAAGTTAGGTAGTGATTTGTCCATAGTAACATGGTTAAAATCTCCGGAAATGAGGATGAGAGCTTTTGGGTGCTTGGTTTGTAGTCTGGCTATCGAGCTGTGGATGACGTCACTGGCAGCAGCAGCGTTAGCAGAGGGGGGGGATGTATACTGCCATCACGATAACATGCGGAATCTCCCTGGGCAAATAATATGGTCTGAGTCCTACAGCTAACATCTCTATATTCGGGTCACAGTGGCGCTCTTTTATTGTGATATGACTGGGATGACAATATTTCTTATTAATAAACAAAGCAAGCCCCCCTCCTTTCCGCTTGCTGTTGGTTCGGTCCCGGTCAGCGCGCACCGTTTGAAACCCGTTTATAAAGACGTTACTATCCGGAACATCGTAGTGCAGCCACGTCTCAGTAAAACACATTAGGCTACACTCACGATATTCTTTCTGACTACCGGCAAGCACCGACAACTCATCCATTTTATTTGCTAGAGACCGCACGTTACCCATGACGACCGAAGGAAGATATGGTTTATATCTCCTTCTCTCCCTCCTCGCTTCAGCCCTCTTCTGTCTCGAGCGTCTCCCTTTCCCTCGACAGCCACGAGCACCTCCATAAGTCCTTTTTAGCTCCTCCGGGATCTGGTTAGTTAGCGCCGGGTCCATTAGCTGGATGCTGATAACTGGTGTCGCGAACAACTCTTCCCTGGTGTAGATTAAAGAGCCTCTCCACTGTTGTCCGTCTGAGCTCTTCAGTAAGCGTCCCCACCGTCAGTAGGACGAACAAAACACTTCTAAACTGCATTTTTAGAAGGGAACGACTAGATAAAAAGTAAATGTAAAAGTATAAAAAAGTACAAAACGAAAAAAGAACAAAGACAAAAGACAAAGACGGAGCGAACTGCAGCAGCGGCCGTCTAGATCGACGCATGCGCACAATATCCACCAACAAAAAGAGACTCAATAACTCTAGAACGACGTTTTGGTGAATTTGTGAAACTGAAACAATACAAAAAGAATGGCATTGTACGTTAATAATACTAACATAGACATTAGTAATCGTGTTAGCATATTAGCTAATGCCAACAACGCTAGCGTCATTACATTAAGATAGCATGTACAAATATGCATGAAAACACTTCTACAGACATCACACATGGGACGTTTAGTAAGTAAGAAAGATTTTAGTGATAATGTAAAACTTACAAACGTTGCTTGGAGTGGGGAATGAAGAATCCTTCCGAGTAGAAAGGCTATGGACGGCTAGAAGACGGAATGGCACTTGTATGTCTGGTTGAAAACTCAGCCTAAACAGAACGGTACTGCAGCGCCATAGCACAATGAAAAATCACACACCTTCTCAGTGTCTCTGTCGGTATTACTATTTCTGGAATAAAAATCGTTAGCAAAGAAAAAAATAAATCAGCTGCACCGTTTCAAAAGCCTCAGGGTTCAAAGCGTAGGAACAAAAAGAAATACGTTCTGTGTGTTATGCCAAGTGTTGCATTAATGGCCTATTCCATACCTGCCAACTACTCCGGTTTTCCCGTAATTAGTACGGTTTTCATCAACCTATTCCGGGTTACGGTTGCAGTGATAAAAAATACGGTTTTTCATTAATTAAAAAACAATTTTTTTTTAAAATGCGTGAGGCTATTTATAGCACCGCTGCCAAGCAAGAGGCACCTGTTGCCATTGTTTCCAAACGAGCGAACGATCATGGAATCAGCCGGAGAAACATCGCAAACGAGTCTTAAACCGAAAAGAAAACTGCAGTCATTCCGTGAAGAATATTCAAAAGCCTATCCGGGAATAATTATCCGTTCCAAAAAGGGTGAAAACTACGCGAATTGCACCTTGTGCAGACAAGATTTTTCGATCGGACACGGAGGAATTAGCGATGTAAAAGACCACGTTGGGACAAAAAAACACAAGTCTAATGCCGTTGCTAGCGATACAAGTGGAAAACTTTCAACGTTTTTCGGATTTTAGCCACAAAAAGGTAATGACACCAATGTTATCTATTGGAATTGTTTAGTACTGTTATACTGTTAAAAGTGTTTCTACTATTTATGCTTTCAAGTCCAAGTTGAAGAAATCTTGTTAAATGTTGACAGCATAACTACCAAAATACAGAAGTATGTCCTTAATATTTTTGCAGTGCTATTTCTGTTGAAAAGTTAAAATGATTACATTAGAGATGTGATGTGCCACTTTTCAAGTGTCTGATGGCTTAAATTAATTTTCATTAATTTTTCATATTTTGAATTCTTTTGAAAGGCTTACAAAAAAACTACATTTGAATTGTAATTCCATGCTATTGACAGGACTATTAATTTTAATGAAGTTAGCTTACCATGTTTACAGTATGATAATTGTGATAGAAATGTGAATTTTAGGCACAGAATATTTTATACAATTGAACAAGGCAGTAGATTATACAAGCTTGGACAGAAAGTTAATAATGACACCAATTTTTTTTTAAATGGAATTGTTTAGTACTGTTTTACCATTTGTTTACTGTAAAAAGTGTTTATACTGTTTATACTTTCAATTAACAAATTGAAGTCTTGTGAAAGGTTGACAGGATAACTGGCATTAACTGTCAAAATAATTTCAAACTATTGAAGTTAGTTTACAGAATAAACATGTCAATCAACCCATATGATTTTTGCTGTAATATTTTTGTTTTGAAAAGTCACTGTGACTGATAGAAAAGTGATGGTTTTAGCAACATTTTAACCTGTCTGAATGCTAATAATCATTTTGCGTCGGGGGGCGAAGCCTGAACCCCCCACCAGGACTTTGTCCTGGACCTACCGGGGCCTGCGGCTCCTGGACCCTGGCTACTAGGTTTTTCTGATTTCAAAAGTTGGCAGGTATGCTATTCTATGGCAGGAATGTTCTGTAGGCTTGTGAAATGTATTTATCTCTGTTTCATTGATTATTTTGATTCACTGAATGAACTAGTACTTGGGGTTGGCAGTAGGCTGCTAATTGCATAGACTAAATCTCCCTCCTTCTTACAGATACTGTGTGCTGTTGATCACCAGCGAGGACCAAGCTTTTCTCCCTGGAAACAAGGCCTTCCTGGACTTTGCCACGGCCAACAGAAAAGAGGTGCTGCGCTTTGCGTACGTCTACCAGCGTCAGCAGCAGCCCCTCTGCCAGGCTCTGCTTCCCAACCAGGACCTACTCTCCCCCCAGGTCAGTCACAAGCAATACATCCCCAAACATGACCTCTGAACTGTCTTCTTCTTCTTTGATTATAAAACCAATACATCCCCAAACCTGACCTCTTAATAAATGTCTTATTATTATAATCAAATGACGATTGTTTTCTAATTTAAGTGATTTTATTTCCTGAAGAACTAAATCCAAAGTTCCGGCGGTGGAAATGGGCCTAATGTTTTTCTATGGCTTCTGTCAGGTGTTGATTCTTGAGAGGCGGAGCCCGGCTGGCAAGGTGCTGTACCGCTCTGTGATTGGTGTCTGGAATGGCAGTGAAGAGGACAAGTACCGCCTCCATGAGCATCTGGAGCTGGTTCAGAAGGACCCCACGTACCTGACCTCTGACACCACCCTGCCAGAGCTCAACAACGAGATGGCCCCGGTAAGACATAGCGGACTTCAGCGTGGCCCTTGAATAACAGACTTTTTATTTTCACCCTGCAGATGTTTCTCATTCAGTGGATAAATGCTGCCCATGATTACGTCCTTCAACTTTATGATGACCTCCTCTACTCCAACTGGTGAGATCAAACTGGCCCATGAAGTCATTCTGTTACATTTCCATCCATCCATTTCCTACCGCTTATTCCCTTCGGCGTCGCGGGGGGCGCTCGATGTGGGTAAAAAAAGCTGACACTTCTCCGCATTCACCACATGGGGGCCCTCTTGTCACATCATCATGATACACAGTAATATTTCCACATTACTTACTCTTGTATTCAATAATTATATATCCAAAAATACTTAATGTTTAACAGGATAAACCTTGTCAAACCATATGAAATCATGTGTTTGTCACAATGATTATTATCAAGGCTTAGATCAGGCTGATTACAAAAGTAGATTCTCATCAAATACACTGCGATAGAAAGGACTCATAAAAACTGATAAAAAATACATGTACATACAATAACGCAGTGCTAAAATATATTTGAACTCAATGACAAATAAATAATGTAAATTAAATTAAAGTGCAAATGAGCTTCAGCACTCTAGTCATAATTTTTGCGCTTTAGCTCCAGACTTCTTCCGTTTGTTTGATATTGTCATTACTGCCACAAGTGGTAGAAAAGGTATTACAACTGAGTATCGCAGCTGAGAAACAGAGGTTTTTGACGGCCCAACAATATCACGTAACGCTGGTTCTGGTCAAATTGTTGCATAGATGATGTTTTACAGACCATCTTCAAGCCGCGCTGTTTCTCATTTACATGCCTCCAATTCGACTGCCTCTTCTCCCTGTCAGCCATGTTGTAGTTTTTAGCGCTCTCATAACGTGTCTACTGACCGATAGACACGTTAGAACGCTACGCTACTTTGTATTAGAAAGGGCAACAGCGGAGGGTGCATGTGCATGTACGAGCCAGTCTGCCCCACAACAGGAAGATAGAGAAAAATATGGAGTTTATTGACTACAACAGCAGACTAGCGCAAAGCTCTTTGGGTAAAACTCTACCATGCATTGAGATATTTGCTGGCGTCACCAATGGGGGAAAACATCAAAAATTGGGCAAATTCCTCGTGGAATTGTAAAAGAAGGCAAGATTGTTTTATAAACATCTCCGCCATTCCTCCATGCTTTCATCTCACATTTTCAGGACATATGCAGATCCCAAACACACAAAGACACGGTACCAATTGGTTAGAAAAGTTGGTTTCGTTTAAATGGAGCCCTTTCAAGTCGGGAGCACTCTTAAGTTGAGGTTCTACTCTATACTCAATATCATGCTGCTTTCTCCCTCAAGGCGCGAGATGATGCCCATCCTGTCCTTGATCTTCTCAGCTCTCTTCATTCTTTTCGGGACCGTCATCATCCAGGCCTTCAGGTGAGATAGGAATGCTAGCATAGTGATGCATGCAGGGACTCAAAGTATTTCTTTCAACATCTTTTTAGTGAACCGGGTGAGAGTGAACCACGTAAACAAGCGCCAAAGGAGCAACCTCAAAGTGAGGACGACGCATCCAACAGAAGCAACGCCTCAGGGTGACTCTTCTCACTTCAAGCTAACATTCAATCAACTACCAAAGTCAATAATCACTTCAATCGCTGTTATGGATGTAGACCGCTGCTTTTTAGTGGACTAATGATACTGCTATCACTTTTAATTTAACCCAGATAATCAGTTCGGGATAATCACAAATAAACACCACACAACGTTTGTACCGGTAACACCACAATATATTTTATAAGAGTTGGTGTCAGTTTGACATTCAACGTTTGTAACACAACAGTATTTTTATAAGAGTTAGTGTCAGTTTGACATACAATGTTTCTAACACAACACTATTTTTATAAGAGTTAGTGTCAGTTTGACATACAATGTTTGTAACACAACAATATTTTTATAAGAGTTAGTGTCAGTTTGACATACGTTTGTAACACAACAAAAATTTTATAAGAGTTAGTGTCAGTTGGACATTTAATGTTTGTAACAACAATATTTTTATAAGAGTTAGTGTCAGTTTGACATACAACGTTTGTAACACAACATTTTTATAAGAGTTAGTGTCAGTTTGACATACGTTTGTAACACAACAATATTTTTTATAAGAGTTAGTGTCCGTTTGACATACTACGTTTGTAACACAACAATATTTTTATAAGAGTTAGTGTCAGTTTTACATACCGTATTTTCCGCACTATAAGGCGCACCGGATTATTAGCCGCACCTTCTATGAATTACATATTTCATAATTTTGTCCACCAATAAGCCGCCCCGGACTATAAGCCGCGCCTACGCTGCGCTAAAGTGAATGTCAAAAAAACGCTGCGCTAAAGTGAATGTCAAAAAAACAGTCAGATAGTTCAGTCAAACTTTAATAATATATTGAAAACCAGCGTTCTAACAACTCTGTCCCAAAATGTACGCAAATGTGCAATCACAAACATAGTAAAATTCAAAATGGTGTAGAGCAATAAATAGCAACATAATGTTGCTCGAACGTTAATGTCACAACACACAAAATAAACATAGCGCTCACCTTCTGAAGTTATTCTTCATTCGTAAATCCTTCGAATTCTTCGTCTTCGGTGTCCGAATTGAAAAGTTGCGCAAGCGTGGGATCCAAAAATGGCCGGCTCCGCCTCGTCGAAGTCATCGGATTCAGTGTCGCTGTTGTTGTGCAGCAGTTCTGTGAATCCTGCCTTCCGGAAAGCTCGGACCACAGTTGTGACCGAAACTATCTGCCCAGGCATTTACGATCCACTGGCAGATGTTGGCGTATGTCGACCGGCGCTATCTGCCCGTCTTAGTGAAGGTGTGTTCGCCTTCGGAGCTGTGTGAAAAAAGCCACCCGGCCTCTTCGCGTAAACTTCCCTTAACCACTCGCTCATCTTTTCTTCATCCATCCATCCCTTCGAGTTAGCTTTTATGATGACGCCGGCTGGAAAGGTCTCTTTTGGCAAGGTCTTCCTTTTGAATATCACCATGGGTGGAAGTTAGCATGGCAAGCTAGAACCACAGTGAAGGATGACTTCTCATTCCCTGTGGTGCGAATATTCACCGTACGTGCTCCCGTTCCACAGTGCGGTTCACAGGAATATCAGTTGCTGTGAAATACGGTAGTAATCCGTGTGCGGATGGAGAGATTGCGTCTTTTTATGAACCGGATCCTTGTCGCGTAGTAGGAGCCATTTTGTGGTCTTTACAGATGTAAACAGGAAATGAAACGTACGGTGATATCCGCGCGTTTTTTCTTCTTCTTCCGGGGGCGGGTGAAGCGCTTCCTGTTCTATGGGGGCGGGTGCTTTCCTTGGCGGTTGCTTGCGTAGAAGAAGAAGCGCTTCCTGTTCTACCGGGGAAAAAGATGGCGGCTGTTTACCGAAGTTGCGAGACCGAAACTTTATGAAAATGAATCGTAATAAAGCGCACCGGGTTATAAGGCGCACTGTCAGCTTTTGAGAAAAATTGTGGTTTTTAGGTGCGCCTTATAGTGCGGAAAATACGGTACAACGTTTGTAACACAACAATATATTTTTGTAAGAGTTAGTGTCAATTGGACACGTCGATGGCTGTCAACACTGGCTTCCGGTCCGTCACTCAAATAGGTCCGTGTGCAACATAACACAAATTCCTATTGTTACAAAATGCACACCCACCTAACATGCTAATTGATTGTATTTATTATATATTTGATATATCACGTAAAAGGTCTGTGAATGAACATGAAAACCAATGATTTTACTTCATTATTTAGAATGTTATTCCAGGGACAAGCGGTAGAAAAAAGGATGGATGGATCTTGTGCTTGTAATTGTAATGATTAAAAACAAAGTAAGCAGGTGTTGATCAAATACTTCCCTGCTGTGAGATCTTACATCTGCTGCTATCTTCATTTGTACAAATGACATTTTTTTTGTCACGTTTAAAATGTTTTTTGCAATTTGAATTTTGACAGTACCACATAAGATATGTTTTAATTGCTGATGCGGGTTTAATGATTCTTAAATGCGCCAGAAAATAACCTGTTTTGTACACTGTTGATGTGGTTCAATGGAAAGTAAATGTGTTCCTGTAAAGTATTTCTCCAGCAATGGTCAAGTGGTGACATCAATGATGCTATTTTGAGAGGTCATCATTGAACACAGGACATCACTGAAGGCCTAGGTGGGAAACGCACGGCCTGTCATGGTAGTTTGGACACCCCTGGTGTAGATGAACAGGATTAGGAAAAGCATACCATATTGTCAGTTCCCTTCACTCAACAAGAGACTCAATCGTGTTGCTTTAACAGTTTTGATGTTGACTTCTGAACATCAGCGTAGAATTGTTCAATATTAAGATGGAATGGTGCATTCATTCATTCATCCAGCCTATTGACCATTCCCACATGTCCCGGCAGTCGTCCTCCCAAGAAGGACTTTGTGGAGGTGACAGAGCTGACAGACCTCACCTACACCAGTAACCTGCTCAAGCTGAGGCCCGGCCACATCAACGTGGTTCTGGTGCTGACCCACGCCTCAAAGAACACCTTGCTACGCAAGTTTGCCAAGGAGGTCTTCTCTTTCTCTGGGTAAGTGAAATGTCTTGCTTGGGTGTATGCTTGTCCAAGTCATGTTTGTGGTTAGTCTGCAACAGGAACTGACATGTAGCTGAATAAGACACTTGACCTAAAAGTATTGACAATAGATGATTAACCTTAAATAATTGGACCTTATGTTGGACAAACCTAATGTTCTCAGTTGTTCGCCCCCAGGACAGAACATGTCTCACACCCAGCCAGAATTTAAATCCAAGACAGAAGAACCTCAATTTACAAACTTCAAGTAGCAGTAGTTACAGAAGAATCTCAATTTACAAACTTCAAGTAGCAGTAGTTACAGAAGAACCTCAATTTACAAACTTCAAGCAGCAGTAGTTACAGAAGAACCTCAATTTACAAACTTTAAGTAGCAATAGTTACAGAAGAACCTCAATTTACAAACTTCAAGTAGCGGTAGTAACAGAAGAACCTCAATTTACAAACTTCAAGTAGCGGTAGTAACAGAAGAACCTCAATTTACAAACTTCAAGTAGCAGTAGTTACAGAAGAACCTCAATTTACAAACTTCAAGTAGCAGTAGTTACAGAAGAACCTCAATTTACAAACTTCAAGTAGCGGTAGTAACAGAAGAACCTCAATTTACAAACTTCAAGTAGCGGTAGTTACAGAATAACCTCAATTTACAAACTTCAAGTAGCAGTAGTTACAGAAGAATCTCAATTTACAAACTTCAAGTAGCAGTAGTTACAGAAGAACCTCAATTTACAAACTTCAAGCAGCAGTAGTTACAGAAGAACCTCAATTTACAAACTTTAAGTAGCAATAGTTACAGAAGAACCTCAATTTACAAACTTCAAGTAGCGGTAGTAACAGAAGAACCTCAATTTACAAACTTCAAGTAGCGGTAGTAACAGAAGAACCTCAATTTACAAACTTCAAGTAGCAGTAGTTACAGAAGAACCTCAATTTACAAACTTCAAGTAGCAGTAGTTACAGAAGAACCTCAATTTACAAACTTCAAGTAGCAGTAGTTACAGAAGAACCTCAATTTACAAACTTCAAGCAGCAGTAGTTACAGAAGAACCTCAATTTACAAACTTTAAGTAGCAATAGTTACAGAAGAACCTCAATTTACAAACTTCAAGTAGCAGTAGTAACAGAAGAACCTCAATTTACAAACTTCAAGTAGCGGTAGTAACAGAAGAACCTCAATTTACAAACTTCAAGTAGCGGTAGTAACAGAAGAACCTCAATTTACAAACTTCAAGTAGCAGTAGTTACAGAAGAACCTCAATTTACAAACTTCAAGTAGCAGTAGTTACAGAAGAACCTCAATTTACAAACTTCAAGTAGCAGTAGTTACAGAAGAACCTCAATTTACAAACTTCAAGTAGCAGTAGTTACAGAATAACCTCAATTTACAAACTTCAAGTAGCAGTAGTTACAGAAGAACTTCAATTTACAAACTTCAAGCAGCAGCAGTTACAGAAGAACCTCAATTTACAAACTTCAAGCAGCAGTAGTTACAGAAGAACCTCAATTTACAAACTTCAAGTAGCAGTAGTTACAGAAGAACCTCAATTTACAAACTTCAAGTAGCAGTAGTTACAGAAGAACCTCAATTTACAAACTTCAAGTAGCAGTAGTTACAGAATAACCTCAATTTACAAACTTCAAGTAGTAGTAGTTACAGAAGAACCTCAATTTACAAACTTCAAGCAGCAGTAGTTACAGAATAACCTCAATTTACAAACTTCAAATAGCAGTAGTGACAGAAGAACCTCAATTTACAAACTTCAAGTAGCAGTAGTGACAGAAGAACCTCAATTTACAAACTTCAAGTAGCAGTAGAGTGGAAAAACAAGTTGACTTTATATGCTTAATTGTATGTTTCATTGTATCCATTCAACTATATCCAATTGTATTTACAATCTGCAAAGTATGTGAAAATACAGTCTAAACATCACAACATCTAGTTATGATTAATAACACGTTACTTACATGTTAATAACATAAAACATTAATAACTCAAAAACTATAATAGTAAGACCAAACAATTTTGCAGCACAAAGAGATGGAACAAGTTGTCAGGAAAGTCATTGTAGTCTAAGGTCACAAAGGAAGATGTGAGGAGTTAGTTTGATTGTGTGCCACACCAGGACTCAGACCATCCACTTCTCCTTCCTCAACGCGGACAAACACGGCCATTGGATGGCCGCCCTCCTCCACGGGGCCTCGGACACGGCCAGCAGCGGCTGCCATTCTGACGAGGACGAGGATCCCTGCGACTACACGGGCCACGTGTTGGCCCTCAACGGCTACAAAAAATACTTTTGCCACTTCAGACCAGTCTTCACCGGAGATGATCCCCCCTCAGACACATCTCTCTCCGCCAGCAGTAGAAAGTCCCGGTCCAGGTCCAGGTCCAGCTCAGACTCTCGCTCCCGATCTCATTCCAGAGAAGAGTCCAAGAGAGGCCGGGCCACGAGCATCGAGGTACACCACAAGTTAGACCGTCTGGGACTGTGGATGGAGAGGCTGATGGAGGGCACTCTGCCCAGAAGGCAAGTGTCCTCCTGGCCTAACCTCCACAACCTCACCCCTTAGTGCTCTGTCCCCAGCTATACAGCCACACCCACCACCACCAAAGATTCTCTACATGCATATTTACATACCTTAATTCTTTCCAAACGGTAACACGTCAGTAAAATGGCTGATCAAACAAAACAGAAGTCATGGTCATGGACCCACTAGCTGCGCAAGCTAGTTCTCCAATCTCATAAACAGACTCAATAACTCCACGGTGAATTTACCAAACTGAAACAATACAAAAAGAATGTCATTGTAAGTTAATACTAAGACAGACACTTGTAAACGTGTTAGCATATTAGCTAATGCTAACAACGCTAGCTTGTTTACGTTACCATAGCACGTACAAATCTGCATGGCTAGGGATGTAAAAAATAAATAAATAAATAGATTTTCGAATGAATCGTGATTCTCATTTAATTAATTTAAAAAAATCAAAAATCGATTAAAAAATAATAAATACAAAAAAATCCAAACATATTTTCTTGTTGCTAAATCTGTCCTGTCCAGCCACTTTATTTCATGTTTGGCAAGAATTTCATTAAACCAAACCCATTTTCTTTTATTATAGAAATGTATCAGAGCTGGAAACATGTAGTTTATCATAAAACTGGCAGCTAATGTTATTAAAAAAAAGTATTGATTTTAAATGGAGAATCGTTTGGACTCGAGAATAGATTCTGAATCGAATCGTGTGGTACCCAATGATCCCCGGCCCTAATAAAAACACTCCTACAGACATCATACTAACACAGACACTTGTAAACGTGTTAACATATGCTAACAATGCTAGCATCATTACGTTACGTTAGCACGTGGAAGCAGTCCTACAGACATCACAGGTGGGACACGTTAGGTGGTAAGAATACAAACATTGTTGGGAGTGATGAATGAAGAATCCTTTCCAGCAGAAACACTATGGACAGTTATACTTCCAGTTCAAGACACGAAAGAGGAAGTACATTTTCAACCGGCAGCGCCTGCAGTGAGCGAACTCGTCCAAAGGATAGCGCCACGGCACAGACAATAACACACATTTTCAGTGTCTTTGTGTTAAATTAAAACTATTTATTGATCGAATAAAAATCCCTAAATTAGCCGCACCAAAAAAGTAGTGGCTTATAGTTGGGGAAAATACAAGTTGTATTTTTGCTTGTTCAGAGCTGGCGATAGCCTGAATTGCGAGTGGCAAGCACTAAGTTGTGTCCAACATTGACTTTGCTCTGATTTGCATGAAGCAATGAAGACAGGAAGTGAAGTTAGGACAATGCTAACAACACGTCTAGTGAATCAGCCACACCATGGAGCTGTGCTTGAACATGTTTGGAGGCAGATGGTTCTAAAGCATGGAACTAGAAACACGCGTATAGTTAGCTTGCACTAGCTACTTATTAGCGTTTGTCCCAGTCTGCTGAAGAAACATTAACAAAACACTGTAACTCTTTTATGGCATTTAGTGCGCTTATTTATTGAAGTGTGTGCATATTGTTTTGATATTTGTTCTCCATTCAACAATAAATATTTGTTTTCTGTTGTCTATGAAGGACAATGACTCTAACTGATGAGAGAGCAATGAACAGCATGCATTCATACTGATACACCTTTGTACAGTATTCATCAATATTTGTACAGCATTCATCAATATTTGTACAGTATTTATCAATATTTGTACAGCATTCATCAATATTTGTGCAGTATTCATCAATATTTGTGCAGTATTCATCAATATTTATACAGCGTTCATCAATATTTATACAGCATTCATCAATATTTGTACAGCATTCATCAATATTTGTGCAGTATTCATCAATATTTATACAGCATTCATCAATATTTGTACAGCATTCATCAATACTAATACAAGTGTGTACATCATTCATCAATACTAATACAAGTGAGTACATCATTCATCAATACTAATACAAGTGAGTACAGCATTCATCAATGCTAATACAAGCATACTTGCCAACCTTGAGACCTCCAATTCCGGGAGGTGGGGGGGCGTGGTCGGGGGGGCGTTGTTAAGAGGGGAGGAGTATATTTACAGCTAGAATTCACCAAGTATATATAAGAAATACTTGACTTTCAGTGAATTCTAGCTATATATATATAAATAAGAGAAATACTTGAATTTCAGTGTTCATTTATTTACACATATACACACACATAACACTCATCTACTCATTGTTGAGTTAAGGGTTGAATTGTCCATCCTTGTTCTATTCTCTGTCACTATTTTTCTAACCATGCTGAACACCCTCTCTGATGATGCATTCTGCTTCATCTCCTTGTTGTGTGCGCAGTTGTGCACTGCACTCTCTAAAAGCCGTAGATGTTATTGTCGCATATGCATGTACAGTAGATGGCAGTATTGTCCTGTTTAAGAGTGTCACAACATTGCTGTTTACGGCAGACGAACTGCTTTACGGTAGACGAAAACGTGACTGCTGCTGTGTGTTGTTACCGCGCTGGGAGGACGTTATGGTCCGCATGGAGCTGGAGGGGGCGTGGCCTCCAGCTCCGCCTGAATTTCGGGAGATTTTCGGGAGAAAATTTGTCCCGGGAGGTTTTCGGGAGAGGCGCTGAATTTCGGGAGTCTCCCGGAAAATCCGGGAGGGTTGGCAAGTATGAATACAAGTGAGTACAGCATTCATCAATACTAATACAAGTGTGTACATCATTCATCAATACTAATACAAGGGTGTGGCCTTCAAGTGTTGTGGTAGTTTCAGCGGCTGTTGGGGATGTCCAGTACCTTCTTCAGGGTCAGGGGTTCTTCAGGGTCAGGGGTTCTGGGCCAAAGGAGGCTGCCAGCAGCTGGTTGGCGCTCATGTTTGTGTGGGAGCCGTCAGGCTTGGAGAGGTAAACATCCCAGCTGGACCCAAACATGATCATGATGTTTCATTAAGTTAGGTGGGATGTACAGAGTACACAAGTAGTGAAGTTGTCACCTTGTGTAAATGGTAAATAAAAACAAAGTACAATGATTTGCAAATCCTTTTCAACTTATATTCAATTGAATAGACTGCAAAGACAAGATATTTCATGATCACTGAGAAACTTCTTTTTTTTTTTTTTGTTGCAAATATTAGCTCATTTGGAATTTGATGCCTGCAACATGTTTCAAAAAAGCTGGCACAAGTCGCAAAAAAAAGTGAGAAAGTTGAGGAATGCTCATCAAAGACTTATTTGGAACATCCCACAGGTGAACAGGCTAATTGGGAACAGGTGGGTGCCATGATTGGGTATAAAAACAGTTTCCATGAAATGCTCAATGGGTATAAAAACAGTTTCCATGAAATGCTCAGTCTTTCACAAACAAGGATGGGGCGAGGGTCACCACTTTCAAGATTCAAGATTCAAGATTGTTTATTGTCATATGCACAGTTAAACAGACAGTTTGCCGTAGAAAGAAAATCTTACTTTGCTAGTCCACCCTTCAACAAGTCACACGGTACTGAGCTAAAATTAAAATGTTATATACAAGGCACAGTGAGTAACATAACATTATTGCACATTTTGATTGACAGTCAACAATATAAATATGGAGGTGACATTTGGTCACAGCAGCAGTTAAAAGTGTCTTTAGTGATCAAAGGTGAAAAGTGTCTACAGTGATGGTTCACAGTTCGGGGGTGGTCATGGTAGCTGTCTTTTATTCAAAAGATAAAGGTAAAAAGGGGGGTTGTGTAGCTGGGGGAGCTAGCATTCACAAGCCTGACGGCCTGTGGGTAGAAACTGTCAGTCTCGTAGTCCTGGATTTCAGGCTCCTGTATCGTCTGCCTGATGGTAGGAGGCTGAAAAGACTGTGCTGGGGGTGTGTACTGTCCTTTATGATGTTGTGTGCTCTCCTGGTGGCCCTGGTAGAGTACATGTCCTGTTGTGAGGGGAAGGCTGCTCTTGATATGTACTGAGCAGTTTTAATCACTCGCTGGAGTGCCTTCCTGTCCTTAGCAGTGCAGTTTCCACACCAGACCGTGATTGAGCTGGTAAGGACACTCTCAACCGTACTTCTATAGAAGTTGCTGAGAATTTTGGGTGGCTTGCCAAATTTTTTCAGCCTTCTAGGAAGTACAGTCGCTGCTGGGCTTTCTTTATTGTTTGTTGGGTGTTGTGATCCCAGGTGAGGTCCTCGCTGATGTGGGTCCCGAGGAATTTAAAGGTTTTCACCCTGTCCACCTTTGTCCCCCCTATGTACAGAGGTGTGTACTGTGCACTCCTTCTCCGTGGGTCAATAATCATCTCCTTGGTCTTGTCTGTGTTCAAGGAGAGATTATTATCCTGACACCAGGCCACCAGTTCCGCCACCTCCCTTCTGTATGCTGCCTCAGCTTCCCCCGGTGATCAGTCCGGCGACGGTAGTATCATCTGCAAACTTGATGATACTGGTGTTGTTCTGGGAGGCCACACAGTCGTGTGTGAAGAGGGTGTACAATAGGGGGCTCAGCACGCAGCCTTGGGGGGTCCCTATGCTTTGAACCTTTGTGCCTGATGTATGGTTGCCGACTCTGACTGACTGATGCCGGTTTGTGAGAAAGTTCAGGACCCAGTCACAGAGAGTTGGTGTCAGACCAACAGTGAGGAGTAGAGCAGTGAGTTTTTGTGGGATGACCGTGTTAAAAGCAGAGCTGTAGTCGATGAATAATAGCCTGGCATAGGTGTCCTTGTCCTCCAAGTGGGTGAGGGTGGTGTGGATGACTGTGTTGACTGCATCCTCAGTGGACCGGTTCTGCCGGTAGGCAAACTGTAGAGGGTCCAGTGTGTCTGGGATGGTCTTCTTGATGTGTAATATAACTATCCTCTCGAAGCACTTCATCACTATTGGGGTGAGTGCAACAGGGCGATAGTCATTCAGACAGGTCACAGTGTTTTTCTTTGGCAGGGGCACGATGGTGGTGGTCTTGAAGCAGGTGGGCACAACAGCTTGTGCTAGTGACAAGTTGTACAAACCCCGTTTCCATATGAGTTGAGAAATTGTGTTAGATGTAAATATAAACGGAATACAATGATTTGCAAATCCTTTTCAACCCATATTCAATTGAATGCACTACAAAGACAAGATATTTGATGTTCAAACTCATAAACTTTTTTTTTTATATTTGCAAATAATTAACTTAGAATTTCATGGCTGCAACACGTGCAAACGTAGTTGAGAAAGGGCATGTTCACCACTGTGTTACATCACCTTTTCTTTTAACAACACTCAATAAACAATTGGGAACTGAGGAAACTAATTGTTAAAGCTTTGAAAGTGGAATTCTTTCCCATTCTTGTTTTATGTAGAGCTTCAGTCGTTCAACAGTCCGGGGTCTCCGCTGTCGTATTTTACGCTTCATAATGCGCCACACATTTTCGATGGGAGACCGGTCTGGACTGCAGGCGGGCCAGGAAAGTACCCGCACTCTTTTTTTTAACGAAGCCACGCTGTTGTAACACGTGCTGAATGTGGCTTGGCATTGTCTTGCTGAATTATGCAGGGGCGTCCATGAAAAAGACGGCGCTTAGATGGCAGCAAATGTTGTTCCAAAACCTGTATGTACCTTTCAGCATTAATGGTGCCTTCACAGATGTGTAAGTTACCCATGCCTTGGGCACTAATGCACCCCCATACCATCACAGATGCTGGCTTTTGAACTTTGCGTCGATAACAGTCTGGATGGTTGGCTTCCCCTTTGGTCCGGATGACACGATGTCGAATATTTCCAAAAACAATTTGAATGTGGACTCGTCAGACCACAGAACACTTTTCCACTTTGCATCAGTCTATCTTAGATGATCTCGGGCCCAGAGAAGCCGGCGGCGTTTCTGGATGTTGTTGATAAATGGCTTTCGCTTTGCATAGTAGAGCTTTAACTTGCACTTACAGATGTAGCGACAAACTGTATTTAGTGACAGTGGTTTTCTGAAGTGTTCCTGAGCCCATGTGGTGATATCCTTTAGAGATTGATGTCGGTTTTTGATACAGTGCCGTCTGAGGGATCGAAGGTCACGGTCATTCAATGTTGGTTTCCAGCCATGCCGCTTACGTGGAGTGATTTCTCCAGATTCTCTGAACCTTTTGATGATATTATGGACCGTAGATGTTGAAATCCCTAAATTTGTTGCAATTGCACTTTGAGAAATGTTGTTCTTAAACTGTTTGACTATTTGCTCACGCAGTTGTGGACAAAGGGGTGTACCTCGCCCCATCCTTTCTTGTGAAAGACTGAGCATTTTTTGGGAAGCTGTTTTTATACCCAATCATGGCACCCACCTGTTCCCAATTTGCCTGCACACCTGTTTGACGTTCCAAATAAGTGTTTGATGAGCATTCCTCAACTTTATCAGTATTTATCAGTTTATTTTATCGTGCACCTCCCACATGCATGCGCCTGCTTCGCCTCGTCAGTCCTGGTACGTTGCTTTTCATTAATCCTGTAATTCCTAACTTCTTTGTGTTTGTTTCCTAGCCTCCTTGAGGCAGCGAAAGACTTTATGCTGTGCTTAGTGCGCCCTGGCTTTTCCCCTGCCAACCACTGAGGAACCTGTTTTTGTTACTATTCATGGTGTGCACTTCTGCCCCATCGCTTTTTGTTACACTTTTTGGACTTATTAAATGTATTCCTTTTTGTTATTCAAACATGCCTCTGCATTCTGGGGTCACCCCCTTGATCAGTTCTTAACACATACAAGCATAAAAACATACATACATAAAATCATACATACATACATACATACATACAGTACATAAAAACATACATACATAAAAACATACATGCATTAAAAACATACATACTTAGCAACATACATACATAAAAACATACATGCATAAAAACATACATACATAAAAACATATGCATAAAAACATATATACATAAAAACATACATGCATTAAAAACATACATACATAACATACATAAAAACATACATACATACATACATAAAAACATACATGCATTAAAAACATACATACTTAGCAACATACATACATAAAAACATACATGCATAAAAACATACATACATGAAAACATATGCATAAAAACATATATACATAAAAACATACATGCATTAAAAACATACATACATAACAACATACATTCATACATAAAAACATACATACATAAAAACATATGCATAAAACCATACATACATAAAAACATACATGCGTAAAAACATACATGCATTAAAAACATACATAACATACATACATAAAAGACATACATGCATAAAAACATATGCATAAAAACATACATGCATTAAAAATATATACATAAAAACATACATACATACATAAAATATACATGCATTAAAAATACACATACTTAACAACATACATACATGCATTAAAAACATACATACATAAAAGCATACATACCTAAAAGCATACATACATAAAAACATATGCATAAAAACATACATACTGTACATAAAAACATACATGCATAAAAACATACATACATAAAAACATACATGCATTAAAATCATACATACATACATAACAACATAAATACATAAAAAAACATACATGCATAAAAACATATATGATACATGTCAGGTTCAAACACTGATGACATGTATTAGACAAGACAAGAGGCAAAGAATCAAACAGAGACAGAATTACATTTGGATTCGATATTGACGAGAAACATGGCGACTGTCCTCTCTGTACAGTCTTCAACCAATGCTCTGCCCCAAGATTGTACTCCTCCTTCTTTATTTTACTTTCTCCCCCCACCTACCCACAGCTGCTTCCAGAGGGAAGTGGGTCGTAAACAGCCTTGTCTCTGGTTACCAAATAGTTCAAAGAGAGCTCCATAAAATAGTTCAAAGAGAGTTCCTCTGGAAGTTTGGGAAGATCCTGCCATCTGTCCGCTTTGAAGTCCCAGTGGAGTTTTACGAGCCTTCTTCCTCTTGGTAGGCCTCAAAGACAGCCCCTGTTTTTGCCTGGAACTTATTTCATCACAAAGTTTTTTTGTGATAACTTACAAACAATTATTCTAACAATACATACATAAAAACATACATGGATTAAAAACATACATACATAAAAGCATACATACATAAAAACATACATGCATTACAAACATACATGCATAAAAAACTTACATACATAAAAAGATACATACATTAAAAACATACATACATTAAAAACATACATACATAAAAGCATACATACATAAAAACATGCATAAAAACATACATGCATAAAAACATACATACATAAAAACATACATGCATTAAAAACATACATAAATAAAAACATACATGCATTAAAAACATACATACATAACAACATACATACATAAAAAAACATACATGCATAAAAACATACATACATAAAAACATACATGCATAAAAACATACATACATAAAAACATACATACATGAAAACATATACATAAAAACATACATGCATTAAAAACATACATACATAACAACATACATTCATACATAAAAACATATGCATAAAACCATACATACATAAAAACATACATGCGTAAAAACATACATGCATTAAAAACATACATAACATACATACATAAAAGACATACATGCATAAAAACATATGCATAAAAACATACATGCATTAAAAATATATACATAAAAACATACATACATACATAAAATATACATGCATTAAAAACACATACTTAACAACATACATACATAAAAACATACATGCATAAAAACATACATATATAAAAACATAAATGCATTAAAAACATACATACATAAAAACATACATACATAAAAACATACATGCATTAAAAACACATACTTAACAACATACATACATAAAAACATACATGCATAAAAACATGCATGCATAAAAACATACATGCATTAAAAACATACATACATAACAACTAACAACATACATGCATAAAAACATACATACATAAAAACATACATGCATTAAAAACATACATACATAAAAGCATACATACATAAAAACATACATGCATTAAAAACATACATACATAACAACATACATACATAAAAAACATACATGCATACAAACATACATACATAAAACATACATACATAAAAACATACATACATAAAACATACATACATAAAAACATACATGCATTAAAAACACACATACTTAACAACATACATAAAAACATACATGCATAAAAACATACATACATAAAAACATACATGCATTAAAAACATACATACATAAAAGCATACATACATAAAAACATGCATAAAAACATACATACATAAAAACATACATGCATTAAAAACATACATACATAACAACATACTTACATAAAAAACATACATGCATAAAAACATACATACATAAAACATACATGCATTAAAAACATACATACATAAAAACATACATGCATTAAAAACATACATACATAACAACTAACAACGGGGACGGGGTGGCGCAGTGGAAGAATGGCCGTGCGCGACCCGAGGGTCCCTGGTTCAATCCCCACCTAGTACCAACCTCGTCATGTCCGTTGTGTCCTGAGCAAGACACTTCACCCTTGCTCCTGATGGCTGCTGGTTAGCGCCTTGCATGGCAGCTCCCTCCATCAGTGTGTGAATGTGTGTGTGAATGGGTAAATGTGGAAGTAGTGTCAAAGCGCTTTGAGTACCTTGAAGGTAGAAAAGCGCTATACAAGTACAACCCATTTATCATTTATTTATCATTTATAACATACATGCATAAAAACATATGCATAAAAACATACATACATAAAAGCATACATGCATTAAAAACATACATACATAAAAGCATACATACATAAAAACATATGCATAAAAACATACATACATAAAAACATACATGCATTAAAAACATACATACATAGCAACATACATGCATAAAAACATACATACATAAAACATACATGCATTAAAAACATACATACATAAAAACATACATACATAAAAACATACATGCATTAAAAACACACATACTTACCAACATACATACATAAAAACAGACATGCATAAAAACATACATACATAAAAACATACATGCATTAAAAACATACATACATAAAACATACATACATAAAAACATACATGCATTAAAAACACACATACTTAACAACATACATACATAAAAACATATGCATAAAAACATACATGCATAAAAACATACATACATAAAAACATACATGCATTAAAACATACATACATATAACAAATATACATACATGCATAAAAACATGCATAAAACATACATACATAAAAACATACATGCATTAAAAACATACATACATAAAAGCATACATACCTAAAAGCATACATACATAAAAACATACATGCATTAAAAACATACATGAATAAAAACGTACATGCATAAAAACATACATGCATAAAACATACATACATAAAAACATACATACATAACATACATGCATAACAACATACATGCATAAAAACATACATGCATAACAACATACATGCATAACAACATACATACATAACAACATACATACATAAAAACATATGCATAAAAACATACATACACAAAGACAACATTCTCGTTATTCGTACCTGGCGATGGCGATTGCCTTGAATGAAGTGCAGCCTTCAGACACTGCCTTGGACATGACCTTCCTGCCTTGGACATGACCTTCCTACCTTGGACATGACCTTCCTGCCTTGGACATGACCTTCCTGCCTTGGACATGACCTTCCTACCTTGGACATGACCTTCCTGCCTTGGACATGACCTTCCTCTCTGCACACACGCCCAGGTTGTAACATGTATTCTCCACATTGCAGCCTGCAGGTGACATCATGCATGTGACACTATAAATATTCATAAACATGCATGTGAGATCATGCACTATAAATACCTTTGACCCTGTGTACCTTCACCCGTCACACAGCAGACTGATGAATGGCTGAGCACAAACATCATGTTGAAGGATTGAATTCAAGGTGTCATTGAGGATGACAGGATGTAGCAGAGCATTATTTGGCAGTTGTACAACATCGCATTTTATGTAGAATTTTGAGGATTGAAATCGATTTCATCAGTTTTAAAATCTGTCTGAGACATAAGTAAAGGTATCATTTTATTTTGGACATGAACCATATCATTCGATAAAGTTACAATATGTACATTTACACCTTCTCCTTACAACATGTCCGAAAAGGAGCAGGAAGAAGCAGATCCTATTCGATCCTACCCTTTGTTTTGATTCAGTCATTTGTTTGTTCACTTGCTGTGCTCCATACATAACACAAACCATTCAATCCACCAATACAATTGTCATCAATCAATAGTTTGTCAACACTTTTTGAAAACTGGATCATATTAGTACCGTATTTTTCGGAGTATAAGTCGCACCTGCCGAAAATGCATAATAAAAAAGAAAAAAAAACATATATAAGTCGCACTGGAGCCCGGCCAAACTATGAAAAAAACTGCAACTTATAGTCCGAAAAACACGGTACTTTGTTTTTCCTATTCAATAAATACATGTCCAGAGAAAAGCTTAAGTACTCAAACAACATCTGATTACGCAGGAGAAAGGTTTTACGCTGCTACAGAAAGAAAGAAAGAAGAGCAAGAAGGAGAAAGAGAGACACAAAGGACTTTTCCAGAACTTCATAGCTTTTAGGAAAGGGAGGGGTTGGGTGAAATGGTGTCCAAAGTGCAACCCGGGGGGCCATTTGTGGCCCGCAGCTACATTTTTAACAGCCCATTGTGGAAATACTGTTAAAAAAACTATATACAAAGTGGAATAAAGGGTGAAATGCAACGATGTAATATTGGACAAAATGGAATAAAAGGGGAAATGTAACGATGTAATATTGGACAAAGTGGAATAAAAGGGGAAATGTAACGATGTAATATTGGACAAAGTGGAATAAAGGGTGAAATGTAATGATGCAATATTGTACAAAGTGGAATAAAAGGGTAAATGTAACGATGTAATATGTACAAAGTGGAATAAAGAGGAAATGTAACGATGTAATATTGTACAAAGTGGAATAAAAGGTAAAATGTAACAATGTAATATTGTACAAAGTGGAATAAAGGGTGAAATGTAAGGATGCAATATTTTACAAAGTGAAATAAAAGGTGAAATGTAACGATGTAATATTGTACAAAGTGGAATAAAGGGGGAAATGCAATATTGTACAAAGTGGAATAAAAGGGGAAATGTAACAATGTAATGTACAAAGTGGAATAAAAGGGGAAATGTAATGTAACGATGTAATATTGGACAAAGTGGAATAAAAGTGGAAATGTAACGATGTAATATTGGACAAAGTGGAATAAAGGGTGTTATGTAACGATGCAATAGTGTACAAAGTGGAATAAAAAGGTGAAATGTAACAATGGAATATTGTACAAAGTGGAATAAAGGGTGAAATGTAAGGATGCAATATTGTACAAAGTGGAATAAAAGGTGAAATGTAACTAGGTAATATTGTACAAAGTGGAATAAAGGGGGAAATCTAATATTGTACAAAGTGGAATAAAATGGGAAATGTAACAATGTAATATTGTACAAAAAGGAATAAAAGGTGAAAGGTAACGATGTAATGTTGGACAAAGTGGAATAAAGGGTGAAATGTAACGATGCAATATTGTACAAAGTGGAATAAAAGGGGAAATGTAACAATGTAATATGTACAAAGTGGAATAGAGGGGGAAATGTAACGATGTAATATTGTACAAAGTGGAATAAAAGGTGAAATGTACAAAGTGGAATAAAAGGTGAAATGTAACGATGTAATTTTGTACAAAATGGAATAAAAGGTGAAATTTCACAATGTAATATTGTACATAATGGAATAAAGGGTGAAATGTAAGGATGCAATATTGTACAAAGTGGAATAAAAGGTGAAATGTAACAATGTAATATTGTACAAAGTGGAATAAAAGGAGAAATGTAACAATGTAATATTGTACAAAAAGGAATAAAAGGTGAAAGGTAATGATGTAATATTGGACAAAGTGGAATAAAGGGTGAAATGTAACGATGCAATATTGTACAAAGTGGAATAAAAGGGGAAATGTAACAATGTAATATGTACAAAGTGGAATAGAGGGGGAAATGTAACGATGTAATATTGTACAAAGTGGAATAAAAGGTGAAATGTTAAGATGTAATTTTGTACAAAGTGGAATAAAAGGTGAAATTTCACAATGTAATATTGTACATAATGGAATAAAGGGTGAAATGTAAGGATGCAATATTGTACAAAGTGGAATAAAAGGGGAAATGTAACAATGTAATATTGTACAAAGTGGAATAAAACGTGAAATGTAACGATGTAATATTGGACAAAGTGGAATAAAAGGGGAAATGTAATGATGTAATATGTACAAAGTGGAATAAAGGTGGAAATGTAACGATGTAATATTGTACAAAGTGGACTACAAGGGGAAATGTAACGATGTAATATGTCCAAAGTGGAATAAAAGGGGAAATGTAATGATGTAATATTGTACATAGTGGAATAAAGGGTGAAATGTAACGATGCAATATTGTACAAAGTGAAATAAAAGGTGAAATGTATCGATGTTATACTGTACAAAGTGGAATAAAAGGTGAAAGGTAACGATGTAATATTGGACAAAGTGGAATAAAAGGTTAAATGTAACGATGTAATATTGTACAAAGTGGAATAAAGGGGGTAATGTAACAATGTAATATTGTACAAAGTGGAATAAAAGGTGAAATGTAACGATGTAATATTGTACAAAGTGGAATAAAAGGGGAAATATAATGATGTAATATTGTACAAAGTGGAATAAAGGGTGAAATGTAACGATGCAATATTGTACAAAGTGAAATAAAAGGTGAAATGTATCGATGTTATATTGTACAAAGTGGAATAAAAGGGGAAATGTAATGATGTAATATTGTACAAAGTGGAATAAAGGGTGAAAGATAACGATGTAATATTGGACAAAGTGGAATAAAAGGTTAAATGTAACGATGTAATACTGTACAAAGTGGAATAAAAGGTTAAATGTAACGATGTGATATTGTACAAAGTGGAATAAAAGGTGAAATGTAACAATTTAATATTGTACAAAGTGGAATAAAAGGGGAAATGTAACAATGTAATATTGTACCAAGTGGAATAAAGGGGGAAATTTAACACTGTAATATTGTACAAAGTGGAATAAAGGGGAAAATGTAACAATGTAATATTGTACAAAGTGGAATAAAAGGTGAAATGTAACGATGTAATATTGTACAAAGTGGAATAAAAGGGGAAATGTAACAATGTAATATTATACAAAGTGGAATAAAGGGTGAAATGTAATGATGCAATATTGTACAAAGTGAAATAAAAGGTGAAATGTAATGATGTAATATTGTACAAAGTGGAATAAAAGGTGAAATGTAACCATTTAATATTGTACAAAGTGGAATAAAAGGGGAAATGTAACAATGTAATTTTGTACAAAGTGGAATAAAAGGGGAAATGTAACAATGTAATTTTGTACAAAGTGGAATAAAAGGGGAAATGTAACGATGTAATATTGTACAAAGTGGAATAAAAGGTTAAATGTAACAATGTAATATTGTACAAAGTGGAATAAAAGGTTAAATGTAACAATGTAATATTGTACAAAGTGGAATAAAAGGGAAAATGTAACAATGTAATTTTGTACAAAGTGGAATAAAAGGGGAAATGTAGTGATGTAATTTTGTACAAAGTGAAATAAAAGGGGAAATGTTGACATGTTGTAACATGTTGAACATGTAACATGTTTGAAGACTGAAATATAGCAACATTTTGAACATGTAACATGTTTGAAGACTGAAATACAGCAACATGTTGAACATGTAACATGTTGTTTGAAGACTGAAATACAGCAACATGTTGAACATGTTACATGCTGTTTGAAGACAGAAACAAAATTAGAAATATTGACTAAAAACAAAACAATGAGTAGTTTTATAAAGTAATGTAACAATAAAGTACCTTGAAGAGTCCATTTCTACGGTATCTCCCACCTCTCCGCCAAACACACCATCAGCAGCTTGGCCATATTTTCATGGATAAATGTCCAGCACATTATTCTAACATTCCTGGCTGCGCAGACGAGGAGTGATACGCTCCACTTGCTTCATGTTTGGGAAGATTTCTTCTTCAAATTCAAGAAATATCATCAACTTCTTCTTCTCCACACTTGTCCCTCCACTCACTTTCTTCCTTTCCGTGCTTGGAAAATCCGAGCGATGCGTAAAACTGGAAGGTAAAATCATGTGTGGTACCATTTACAGTTAATGCGCTGTAAAAACGGGGAATGTAGATTTTACAGTGAAAAAGTAACAGCTCAGCTGGCAAAATAACAACAAAACTGGGGGCTGTTTTGTAATGTACAGTAATGCACTGTAAAAAAAATGGCCGTAGATTTTACGGTAAAAAAAAAAAGCAGCTCAGTCAGGAGAATTTAGCATAAAACAGTGGTAGAGTTTTTCCAATTTATGGTCATCTGGTGTAAAAACCATCATACATTTTACAATACAATTCTGGTGACTGTTTTTACCGTTAAAATCTATAGTGTTTTTTTTACAAGTTGCTTTCAAATTTAAGACCCCTGCTCTACGGTAAAGTTGTGACACTCTATGGAGAATGATCATCTTGGTCGTCATGCCCCGCCCACATCCTGTCATGAAAACCTCAACGCTTGGAAATGTAGCATCTTCCATATGTCTCATCTGTCTGGGTAACTTTTGAAATATGTAGGCGGAACTAGTAATAATAATAATAATAATGGATGAATGAATTACAAAACAGTATCATACTGCCTATGAAAAATACCTGTACTTTTTTTCCTGGAGATGATGGTCCCGTGGTGGGATGGCAGGTGAAAGGAGCAGAGGCACGGAGCTGGGGTGACAGCCAGATCTACATTGGTGTTCAAATACAATACCTGGACCATGGACCATGGCAATGTTGACCGTGATCTTTCCCCCGAAGGACAGCAACATATCTGGGCCGTCGTGGACGTCTTGGTGCCTGGAGCTTTTTTCACCGTTGGAAGTAAAGCCTTACATCTTTGACTTCACTTTTTTAGACTGCAAGAAGTCACCACTTTTGTCATCATTGAGAAGCTTCTCTATGACTTCTTCTGTTTGTTAGATTTGGTCATTACTGCCTCAAGTGGTGGAAAAGAGTTACAGAATAACACCTCCAGATGGCAAAGATCTGCAGAAATGGACTTTTTGGAATGTTTTGAGGTTAAAAGACCCAAAGTTGGATGCTAACACACAACTGTGACAGTCTCTGCTACCTTAACCATGAATTATTGCGCTATGATCCTAAATTCCTCACTGGTGGTGCCGCATGGTCAAAATTGCTGTTTGGCCCGCAGACCTATTACACACAATTTCACTTTGGCCCTTGGAGGCAAAACGTTTGGGTCTAAATGTTACAAATGTAGTTAATAAATTTCACTTGGAAATGATTGTTGTAGTTCAATTTATGATCTCTTTTGACAAGTAGAATGTTGTCATTTATGACTATGACAGCAATTTAGCATTTAATGTGGCGTGAAAGGGTTCCGGTCCCCTAGGGGGCGGCATGACAAAAAATAATTGAAAACTAGGGATGTCCGATAATGGCTTTTTGCCGATATCCGATATTCCGATATTGTCCAACTCTTTAATTATCGATACCGATATCAACCTATACCGATATCAACCGATATATGCAGTCGTGGAATTAACACATTATTATTTTCCTAATTTGGACAACCAGGTATGGTGAAGATAAGGTACTAAAAAAAATAAATTATAAAATAAAATAAGACAAATAAATTCAAAACATTTTCTTGAATAAAAAAGAATGTAAAACAATATATAAACAGTTACATTGACACTAGTAATTAATGAAAATTAGTAAAATTAACTGTTAAAGGTTAGTACTATTAGTGGACCAGCAGCACGCACAATCATGTGTGCTTACGGACTGTATCCCTTGCAGACTGTATTGATATATATTGATATATAATGCAGGAAGCAGAATATTAATAACAGAAAGAAACAACCCTTTTGTGTGAATGAGTGTGAATGAGTGTAAATGGGTGAGTAAAGTTTTTTGGGTTGGTGCACTAATTGTAAGTGTATCTAGTGTTTTTTATGTTGATTTAATTAAAAAACAAAACAAACCAAAAAAAGACCCATACCGATAATAAAAGAACCGATCCCGATAATTTCCGATATTACATTTTAACGCATTTATCGGCCGATAACAGTTGACAGTAATGTGGTTCTTTGCACTTTTCAAAAGCACAATTTTTCGGACTATAAGGCGCACTTAAAATCTTTCATTTTCTTAAAATGGACTGTGCGCCTTATAACCCTGTGCGCCTAATGTACAAATTAATCCTGGTTGTGCTTACCAAGCAATTTTATTTGGTACATGGTGTAATGATAAGTGCGACCAGTCACACATAAGAGATACGTGTGGACTGCAAGTTGACGCCTGGTCAATAAATGACGCTAGCAAGTACCCGTAAGCAAGCAACACCAAAACTTTGATGTTTTATTGAGAATATAGAACATCACACACGGTGCTCAAAAATGTTTTAGTACGACTTTGGTAAGCCGCAAATTTGCACCACTTGATGTAGCATTACGGCTACCATAGTCAGACGTACTGTTCTTCAACATACAGTATTATTAAGGTGTGTGTACAAGGACCCCAAAATGGCACCTATTAGCATACCTTATCTGGCGTTTTGTTTCACAATATTATGCAAAACCAACTTTCTTCTTTTCTGTTCTGCGTAAGTCTTGAAAATTTGCGCGTATCCGCCATTTTAGTCTGCGCCGCAGTCAATAATTTCTCTATCCTCTTGTTGTGGGGCGTTCATCCTCTTCCGTTGCCATTTCTAATATAAAGTAGCGTACAGTTGTAACTTATATCTGTCAGTAGACTCGCGATGGAAGAGCTAAAAACTAGCGGTACAACAAAGATGACGCTGTCAAAGTCTGTAAAACATCATCTATGCAACATGTTGACCAAAGAAGCACCATGACATGTTATGTAGACCACAAGGAAGTGATTTTAATGTAGAAAAAAAAATCCTAATATGACCCCTTTAATGCGCCTTATGGGCTGAAAAACACAGTGTTCTACTTTTTCTGTTCCAGTATGACTGTACCCATACTATCTCAAAATTTCTAACTGAAGTTAGTTTAGCAACTTTGACATTCTCCTATTCTTTATTTTTCTCCAGCTGCTGCAGCGACCATGGAGTCTTTTGAAAACCACTGCTGTCATTCTTCAGGTTTTTCTTTCACCCCCAGTAGTCCAAGGGAACATCTTTCATGGCAGGATTCTCTAATTGGCTCTCAGTGTTTCTCCATGACCCGGCTGATCCATCCCAGGTAGTTCCTGACCTTGGTGTACACGCCAGGGAAGGAGGCGTGGCCACAGCCGATGCCCCAAGACACGATGCCCTCAAAGCGACCGTCACATACCAAGGGTCCTCCTGAGTCACCCTGCAAATCAATCAAATCATTGACTTTTTGCAACACACATATATATATATACATACACATCCAGTAAACAACTTGAATTATACGGTATTGTCCTCCAACAGTGGTCTCTGCTCCGAAATGAACTTTGGTCCACTCGCCTATTTACTAGGTTGTCAATCTTCCATTCTAGGGGGGAACCATTCCATTCAGAATCAATACTTCTTAATAACATTGGGTGCCAGTTCTATGATGAACTACATTCCTCCATAAAATACATGAACAGCTCCGATCAATTTCTATATTACTTAAATAAAACTGCTTTTGATTGATCAAATTCTACCCAAACATTTAATAAAGCGGCTGGAAAAAGAAAAATATTATTCCTAAAAAACGAAAAAAATAAAGATATTTTTTAATCGATTAAGAATCGTTATAAATAAGAATCTCGAATAATTCGAAAATCAATTATTTTTGACACCCCTAATATTTAACGCTATTGACTGCTTGCTGCATGCTGTGTGAGCATTCCAGAGGAAAATATAATCATATAATATTCAAGAAGAGTCAACAATTGGACTGGATTTAATGACAGAGACAATTTATTAAAAAATAATTATTACAGGCGCATCTCATTAAATTAGAGTGTTGTGCAAAATATATTAAATGGTTAAACTTGTACAGCGCTTTGACACTATTTCCATATTCACCCATTCACACACACTGATGGTGGGAGCTGCCATGCAAGGCGCTAACCACCACCCATCAGGAGCAAGGGTGAAGTGTCTTGCTCAAGGACACAACGGACGTGACTAGGTTGGGAGAAGCTGGGGATCATACCAGGAACCCTCAGGTTGCTGGCACAGCCACTCTCCCAACCGCGACACGCAGTTCTCTTAGATTAGATTTCAGGATTTCAATCTCGGCTAACAGACTAATTTCAGGATCACATTGGAGTCGTTCACATGAATTAACTGGCCCAATTTTTGTAATTTTATGAGATACTGAGAATTTATGTTTACTAAAAACATCAAATACATTTAGAAATATATTCTTAAATATTTTTTTGTGTGTGTAAGGAATCTGGAGAATATAAAAGTTGCACTTTTTTGAATTGAACTACTGAAAGAAATGAACTTTGCAAAAAATATTCTCATTTGTGTATTCAATTGCTACAAAAAATATTTGCGTACCAATTAGCATTTTGTTTACAATAAGTGTCTTGTGTTTCCTAGGAAAATAACTTGGTGTCATAAAATAGGGACGATTATTTGTATAAGCTCATATTCTGGCAACTGTATTTTCAATTTGTTGACACTTTTTTGTCATATTATGCAAAAAAAAAAAATTCTTGCCGTTTTGTGAATTTTAGATACCCATAAGTGCCGAAAAACGTGAATTTAAACCACAAAGAAGAAATAGCTGCACCAAAAAAAAAAAAAGAAATAGCCGCCAAACAACAAACAAGAAATAGTCGCCACCAATTAAGAAAAAAAATTGCCGCTGCCAACAAAAGATAAAAAGCCGCAGGAAAAGGAAGAAGAAACACCTGCCGGCAACAAAGAAGAAATAGCTGCCAAAGAAAGAAGAAGAAATAGCTGCCAAACAACGAAGAAGAAATAGCCGACAGAGAAGGAAAAGGAAATAGCCACCGAACAACAAAGAAGAAATAGCCGCTGCCAACAAAAGAGAAACATCCGCCGGCAACAAAGTAGAAATAGTTGCCAAACAACAACAAAAAAACTGCCAGCAAAAAAGAAAGACAAGTTGCCACCGACAAAGAAGAACTAGCTACCGCCAAAAGAGAAGAATTGGTCGCCACCAACGAAAAAGTAGTAGCTGCCGGACAATGACGAAGAAGCCACTACCAACGGACAAGAAATAGCTGCTACCAACAAAGAAGAAATAGCCGTTGAACAACGTAAAATAAATAGCTGCTGAACAAGAAAGAGTAAATAGCCGCCACCTACAGAGAAGAAATAGCTGCTGCCAACAAAGAAGAAGCAGCAAATCTCATGACCATTGCAGGGTTTAGAAAAGCTCCAAAAATGGTGTCAACTTAGTTTAAAAAGTCTGTTTTATGTGCCAAGGAGGGTGCACACAACCCTTGATGATGACTCTGCTCATGACATCATCACAATCATTAGGAGCCAACATCCAAATGACATCATCACAAGCGTTAGGAGCCAACATCCAAATGACATCATCACAATCGTTAGGAGCCAACATCCAAATGACATCATCAAAATCGTTAGGAGCCAACATCCAAATGACATCATCACAATTGTTAGGAGCCAACATCCAAATGACATCATCACAATTGTCAGGAGCCAACATCCAAATGACATCATCAAAATCGTTAGGAGCCAACATCCAAATGACATCATCACAATCATTAGGAGCCAACATCCAAATGACATCATCACAATCGTTAAGAGCCAACATCCAAATGACATCATCACAATTGTTAGGAGCCAACATCCAAATGACATCATCACAATCGTTAAGAGCCAACATCCAAATGACATCATCACAATTGTTAGGAGCCAACATCCAAATGACATCATCACAATCGTTAGGAGCCAACATCCAAATGACATCATCACAATCGTTAGGAGCCAACATCCAAATGACATCATCAAAATCGTTAGGAGCCAACATCCAAATGACATAATCACAATCGTTAAGAGCCAACATCCAAATGACATCATCAAAATCATTAGGAGCCAACATCCAAATGACATCATCACTATCGTTAGGAGCCAACATCCAAACGACATCATCACAATCGTTAAGAGCCAACATCCAACAACACACAGACGCGCACACACACACGCACGCACGCACGCACGCACTCACACACACACACACACACACTCACACACACACATACACACACACACATGAACACACGCACACACACACACACACTGGGTCCTTACCAAGCAGGCGTCTTTGCTGCCCCCTGCAGAGCCAGCACAGATCATGTTGTGGGTGAGGGCGAAGATGTAGTAGTGCCAGCAGTTGGGGAAGATGTCCACGTCCACTGACCTGAGGACAGGTGACAGACTAGAACTGCCCACCCAGGTCACCCCCCAACCACTGACTGTACACCTGCTTCTGCCACCCGGGGGCTGCGAGTCAGGTGCAGGCAGGATGGCCACGTCCACCAGGGCATTAAGGGTGGCCGGCCGGTCCAGCTGGAGAAGCAAAAACTATATTTGTTTGTGGGATTTGATGGCAGCACGGACGTGTTCACCTTCAGCATCATGATGTCGTTATCGAAGGTCCAGTGAAGGAAGTCGGGATGAGTGACGATGACTGAAACGTTGAACCTCTGCTCCACGCCCTCCTTGCCCGTCAAGTGGAGTTCACTGAGGACCACCTTGATCATGTGACTCCTACAGGAGAGCAGAGAAGCTTCACTCCTCTGAAGGTCCTGGAAAGGAGCTTTGGACTGCGCTAGCTTACGGCCTCCAGCAATGGGCGGCAGACACCACCCACTGTGGGTGGACGAGGGTGCCCCCACAAAAGTGGGAGTTGAAGTACTTCAGGGACGCTTGGTACTTGATGGAGTAGGGGGGCGCCTCCACCCCTCCAATTATTCTGCTACCTGCCACACCTGAGAAGCACCTCATTGTTGTCATACGTGACATTGTTGTCATACGTGACATTGTTGTCATACGCAGAGGTGGGTAGAGTAGCCAGAAATTGTACTCAAGTAAGAGTACTGTTACTTTAGAGATGTATTACTCAAGTAAAAGTAATGAGTAGTCACCCAAATATTTACTTGAGTAAAAGTAAAAAGTATGTTGTGAAAAAACTACTCAAGTACTGAGTAACTGATGAGTAACATACACACACATATTATATATATATATATATATATATATATATATATATATATATATATATATATATATATATATATATATATATATACATATATACACATACATTGATATATACAGTATATCATTTATATTTATTTATTTTGCCGTTTTTGTTTACATGTTAAAGGTGTTTTAATGAATATACATGCATGTTTAACACATATAGATTCCTTTCTTTCATGTTGACAAGAATATAAGTTGGTGTATTACCTGATTCTGATGACTTGCATTGATTGGAATCAGACAGCAGTGCTTAACGTCCACGTTTTCAAATGCAGGAGAAAAAAAGTTCCTCCTTTCTGTCTAATACCACATGAAAGTGGTTGGTTTTTGGTATCTTATTTGTCCAGCTTCCATATTCGTTTTCACACACTTTACAAGAAATACATTGGCGGCAAACTCCGTAGCTTGCTAGCTTGTTTGCGCTGGCTTTCGGAGACTCTTATTTTGAAAGCGCAGGCGCGATGGAGCGGCACTTTTATTGTGAAGACAGGAACTGTGCAGTCAGTCTTTAGGCTTGTGACGGGATGTACGTTTGAAATAAAAAAGTGTCTTTTTTCCTTCACACTTTTGATTGATTGATTGAAACTTGTATTAGTAGATTGCACAGTACAGTACATATTCCGTACAATTGACCACTAAATGGTAACACCCCAATAAGTTTTTCAACTTGTTTAAGTCAGGTCATGTGACCGCCTGGCTCTGTTTGATTGGTCCAACGTCACCAGTGACTGCATCTGATTGGTGGAACGGAGTCAAACGTCACTAGTGACTGCATTTTATTGGTGGAACGGAGTGAAACGTCACCAGTAACGCAGGCACTTTGAAGGTCTGTCTGACAGACCAAAACAAACAAAGCGTGCATTAACAGATCGATAAAAATTAGTAGCGAGTAGCGAGCTGAATGTAGATAAAAGTAGCGGAGTAAAAGTAGCGTTTCTTCTCTATAAATATACTCAAGTAAAAGTAAAAGTAAGTTGCATTAAAACTACTCTTAGAAGTACAATTTATCCCAAAAGTTACTCAAGTAGATGTTACGGAGTAAATGTAGCGCGTTACTACCCACCTCTGGTCATACGTCACATTATTGTCGTATGTCACATTGTTGTCATACGTCACATTGTTGTCATACGTCACATTGTTGTCATATGTCACATTGTTGTCATACGTCGCATTGTCGTCATACGTCACATTGTTGTCATACGTCACATTGTTGTCATACGTCACATTGTTGTCATATGTCACATTGTTGTCATACGTCGCATTGTCGTCATACGTCACATTGTTGTCATATGTCACATTGTTGTCATACGTCACATTGTTGTCATATGTCATATTGTTGTCATATGTCACATTGCTGTCATACGTCACATTGTTGTCGTATGTCACATTGTTGTCATACGTCACATTGTTGTCATACGTCACATTGTTGTCATATGTCACATTGTTGTCATACGGCACATTGTTGTCATACGTCATGTTGTCGTCATACGTCACATTGTTGTCATACGTCACATTGTTGTCATACGTCACATTGTTGTCATACGTCACATTGTCGTCATATGTCACATTGTTGTCATACGTCACATTGTCGTCATACGTCACATTGTCGTCATACGTCACATTGTCGTCATACGTCACATTGTCGTCATACGTCACATTGTTGTCATTCGTCACATTGTTGTCATTCGTCACATTGTTGTCATACGTCACATTGTTGTCATATGTCACATTGTTGTCATATGTCACATTGTTATACGTCACATTGTTGTCATACATCACATTGTTGTCATATGTCACATTGTTGTCATACGTCACATTGTTGTCATATGTCACATTGTTGTCATATGTCACATTGTTGTCATACGTCACATTGTTGTCATACGTTACATTGTTGTCATACGTCACATTGTTGTCATATGTCACATTGTTGTCATATGTCACATTGTTGTCATACGTCACATTGTAGTCATATGTCACATTGTTGTCATATATGACATTGTTGTCATACGTCACATTGTTGTCATATGTCACATTGTTGTCATATGTCACATTGTTGTCAAATCTCACATTGTCGTCATATGTCACATTGTTGCCATACGTCACTTTGTAGTCATATGTCACATTGTTGTCATATATCACATTGTTGTCATACGTCACAATGTTGTCATATGTCACATTGTTGTCATACGTCACATTGTTGTCGTATGTCACATTGTTGTCATACGTCACATTGTTGTCATACGTCACATTGTTGTCATACATCACATTGTTGTCATATGTCACATTGTTGTCATACGTCACATTGTTGTCATACGTCACATTGTTGTCATATGTCACATTGTTGTCTTATGTCACATTGTCGTCACGCTGCAAAATGTTGGCAAGCTTCGTACTTTGTAATGTTTCTTTAGATGCCCGACGGTCAAAGGGAACCAAGTCGGCTGTTTGCAGGAACGCAAGCAGCAGAGGGAGGAGCTTCATTTTTTCAACTACAAAAAAACAAATCACAGGCAATAATATATATACCGGTATATATATATATATATATAATAATAATAACTGGGATTTATATAGCGCTTTTCTAAGTACCCAAAGTCGCTTTACATGTAGAACCCATAAATCATTCACACCTGGTGGTGGTAAGCTACTTTCATAGCCACAGCTGCCCTGGGGTAGACTGACGGAAGCGTGGCTGCAATTTGCGCCCACGGCCCCTCCGACCACCACCTATCATTCATCATTCAATTCACCGGTGTGAGTGGCACCGGGGGCAAAGGGTGAAGTGTCCCGCCCAAGGACACAACGGCAGCGATTTTTTTGGGATGGTAAGAGGCGGGGAGCGAACCTGCAACCCTCAGGTTTCTGGCACAGTTGCTCTACCCACTACGCCATGCCGCCCCATATATATATATACATATATGGTCAATTATGTCATGTAATTATAATGTATTTCATATTATTGTTATAATTACACAAAAAGTGTAAGTTACATGAATTAACCTGAAGGATTTTTGATGTTTTGTCAATATGTAGAAACATTGTTTCATTGTGTCCCTTCTACTGCAATAATTGTTGTGACACCTGCCTCTTTATATATGTTGGACACGCCTCTCTACTTCCCTTTTGTCTACCATACCAACATGAGAGGTGTGTCGGGAACTGGCATGGTTGTGACCCCAAGATGCAGGAAACAGGAGAGTGATAAGAGTCTTTAATATACTGACAAACAGGAAACAGGAAACAGGAGAGTGATAAGAGTCTTTAATATACTGACAAAGAAGGAAAAAGTAGAGGTCCTAAACATCACCACAGTCCTCCAGCACTGAGGAACATAAACAGCCGCCTGATTGGCGACTGCAAATAGGTGTGCCGGGCTGCCAATCACGGACAGGTGAGGGAAACCAGCGCTCAGGGAGACATGCAGGAAATGGAACAAAATTAAGGGAGCCGACAGGAAATAAACACCAAACAAGGAAACAAACACCAAACAAGGAAATAAACACCAAACAAGGAAACAAACACCAAACAAGAAAACAAACACCAAAACAAGGAAACAAACATCAAACAAGGAAACAAACATCAAACAAGGAAACAAACACCAAACAAAGAAAACAAACACCAAACAAGGAAACAAACACCAAACAAGGAAACAAACATCAAACAAGGAAATAAACACCAAACAAGGAAACAAACATCAAACCAGGAAATAAACATCAAACAAAGAAAACAAAACACTAACAAGGAAACAAACACCAAACAAGGAAACAAACACCAAACAAGGAAACAAACACCAAACAAAGAAACAAACACCAAACAAGGAAACAAACACCAAACAAGGAAACAAACAGAAGTGAAGTGACAGATGGAAAGTGTATTTATTGTCTCATTAAGAAGTTAAGTTCACTATTTCTTGTTGTGTATTATTGTATTTGTGTAGGGGCTCCACAATATTGACTACATTTGTACTTCCTGTATCGTCAGGCATGTTTTTATTTCACTGTTGTCCTACTATGGTCACATGCATTAACACCACTAAAGTGCAGCTGAGCAGCGACCCCTGGTGTCGCTCCTGTTTATTACATCCTACACACAACACAGAGGAAAAGAACACCAGTTACATATATATATATATATATATATATATATATATATATATATATATATATATATATATATACACAAACCCCCGTTTCCATATGAGTTGTATTAGATGTAAATAAAAATGGAATACAATGATTTGCAAATCCTTTTCAACCCATATTCAATTGAATGCACTACAAAGACAAGATATTTGATGTTCAAACTCATAAACTTTTTTTTTTTGAAATAATAATTAACTTAGAATTTCATGGCTGCAACACGTGCCCAAGTAGTTGGGAAAGGGCATGTTCATCACTGTGTTACATGGCCTTTCCTTTTAACAACATTCAGTAAACGTTTGGGAACTGAGGAGACACATTTTTTAAGCTTCTCAGGTGGAATTCTTTCCCATTCTTGCTTGATGTACCGCTTAAGTTGTTCAACAGTCCGGGGGTCTCCGTTGTGGTATTCTAGGCTTCATAATGCGCCACACATTTTCAATGGGAGACAGGTCTGGACTACAGGCAGGCCAGTCTAGTACCCGCACTCTTTTACTATGAAGCCACGTTGATGTAACACGTGGCTTGGCATTGTCTTGCTGAAATAAGCAGGGGCGTCCATGGTAACGTTGCTTGGATGGCAACATATGTTGCTCCAAAACCTGTATGTACCTTTCAGCATTAATGGCGCCTTCACAGATGTGTAAGTTACCCATGTCTTGGGCACTAATACACCCCCATACCATCACAGATGCTGGCTTTTCAACTTTGCGCCGATAACAATCCGGATGGTTCTTTTCCTCTTTGGTCTGGTGGACACGACGTCCACAGTTTCCAAAAACAATTTGAAATGTGGACTCGTCAGACCACAGAACACTTTTCCACTTTGTATCAGTCCATCTTAGATGAGCTCAGGCCCAGCGAAGGTGCATAGGTGAGTTTTAACTTGCACTTACAGATGTAGCGACCAACTGTAGTTACTGACAGTGGGTTTCTGTAGTGTTCCTGAGCCCATGTGGTGATATCCTTTACACACTGATGTCACTTGTTGATGCAGTACAGCCTGAGGGATCAAAGGTCACGGGCTTAGCTGCTTATGTGCAGTGATTTCTCCAGATTCTCTGAACCTTTTGATGATATTACGGACCGTAGATGGTGAAATCCCTAAATTCCTTGCAATAGCTTGTTGAGAAAGGTTTTTCTTAAACTGTTCAACAATTTGCTCACACATTTGTTGACAAAGTGGTGACCCTCGCCCCATCCTTGTTTGTGAATGACTGAGCATTTCATGGAATCTACTTTTATACCCAATCATGGCACCCACCTGTTCCCAATTTGCATGATGTTCCAAATAAGTGTTTGATGAGCATTCCTCAACTTTATCAGTATTTATTGCCACCTTTCCCAAATTCTTTGTCACATGTTGTTGGCATCAAATTCTAAACTTAATGATTATTTGCAAAAAAAAAAAATGTTTATCAGTTTGAACATCAAATATGTTGTCTTTGTAGCATATTCAACTGAATATGGGTTGAAAATGATTTGCAAATCATTGTATTCCGTTTATATTTACATCTAACACAATTTCCCAACTCATATGGAAACGGGGTTTGTATGTATATATATATATATATATATATATATATATATATATATATATATATATATATATATATATATATATATATATATATATATATATATATATTGTGGAGTCTCATTTAAACAGCGAATGACAGGTAGGCACCTCACAGGGGAGGAGCCAGGGCATGGAGGCAGAGTGGAACACGGAGGACAAGGCCCCAGCCTAGGTTGCATCATCGAGGGGCGGTACATACCACTCTACCTGCTCAATCAGCCTGAAGTGGCACCAGCTGTGTGGCCGGGTGGGGCCCAGCTACAAACTGTTCTTAACTCTACCTCATTCAGGTCTGGCTCTCCTCTGTGGCAAGGCAGGTGCATCAGGGGCTAAGCTGAGACCTCCACTATTTACCCATTATTGACTTTACTGGTGAAATGTTTTCTGATATTATGTTTTTCTTGTTTTATTGGCAATTACCTAGGACGTTTTAAAGAAGTGTACTTTGTGAAGGATTGAGAACCCCGGGTGGGAGACATTTATGTTTGTTAATTGAAACATTAAGTTTGATACTTCCACACCCTGCCCTTCCTAAAAAGGACCTGTGCAATAAATGCCCTTTTCGGCTTTCTGCTAACCCAATCCTGTGTCTTGGTGAAAATCAGGTGCCACAATAAATTGTATGTACGGAATTGAAAACAAGTATACCTGTCCCTTGGTGTATTACTGTAATACTCTATAAGACGTACCAATCAAAAGTTTGGAGTCTGAAGTATAATCAATAATCAGGCCCGTGGGACGTTCCAGGTAAAGCAACTACATTTTCTTAAGCTTTCCACCCTGCGGCTTTTTAGACAAAGTGGCGACTTTAAGGATTTTTCTTTGCTAATGGCAATAATTTAAAAAAATTGAAGAAAAAAACAAGCGAAACACTGAGAGGATGTTGTATTGTTTGTGCTATGGCGTCATCTTTTGGACCAATTTGCTAATTGCAGGTACATTCGTGTCCTTCCATAACCGGTAGTGTTTTTTTTGTTTTTTTAAACCTAGTCGTCCAAAGCGTTCTACTCGTATGGATTCTTCATTCATCACTCCAAACAACGTTTGTAAGTTTTACAATATAACTAAAACAATTCACACTTACTAAAGTGTCCCATGTGTGATGTCTGTAGGAGTGTTTCCATGCATATTTGTACATGCCATCGTCATGTAATGATGCTAGCGTCGTTAGCATTAGCGAATATGCTAACACATTCATGCGTGTCTGTGTTAGTATTATTAACTTACAATGGCATTCTTTTTGTATTGTTTCAGTTTTGTTAATTCACCAAAACGTCACTGTGAAGTTATTGAGTCTTAGCTGATTGGAGAGCTAGCTTCCGCAGCTAGTGGGTCCATGACCATGACTTCTGTTTTGTTTGATCAGCCATTTTACTGCCGTGTTACAGACACCGTTTGGAACCATGTCAATAACATGTCAGTGCGTGTTAATATAACAATACTAATAACATGTCAATAACATGTCAATATAATAATAATATTAACATGTCAATAACAAGTCAATATAACAATAATAATAACATGTCAATACAACAATAATAATATGTCAATAAAATGCCAGTGCATGTCAATATAACAATGATAATATGTCAATAACATGTCAATAACAAATCACAATATAACAATAATAATAAAATGTCAATAACATGTCAATAACATATCAATATAACAAAAATAACATGTCAATGCATGTCAATATAACAATAATAATAACATGTCAATATAACAATAATAATAACATGTCAATATAACAATAATAATAACATGTCAATAACATGTCAGTGCATGTCAACATACCAATAATAATACCATATCAATAACATGTCAATAACATGTCAAGAACATGTCAATAACATATCAATAGCATGCGAGTAAGTTTGGTTTTTGACTTTGAAGAATTTCTCATTTAAACTTATTTGCTCCAAGCCAAGATAAAAAAAATATATTTTTAGAAAGTTTTAAGAGCTATTTACTCATTTTGAGTCATTGACTTTACATCATAATATGAACTTTGCATGAATAATTATATTTTGTTTATTCTCATTTAAAAATGTAAAATTGAGACAAGAACTATTGAAAAGATATTTTGGTTTTCGTCCATAAAAATCTTGTGGAAAGACTCTGCTTACCGGTAATTTAAGAATTGCACGTTAAAATGTTATTTCTAGAAATGTCCCGGGTTTTAAGACCCATTTACTAATTTTCAATGAATGACTTAACATCATACTCTTCATTTTAGCATGACTAATCATATATTGTCTATTCTAGTTTAAAATAGTAAAACTAAAAATGTTTTTGGTTTCCCCACATGAAAAAGATTCTGCAGCATCCCCAGGATACTTCAAGTTGAATCATGCTGGTTTTCAGAATCAAATACTTACTTCTATCTTAAAAGCCCTGCTCATTTTCTAGATGTACTCATTTTCATTTAGTATGTCTTATCAAGTAAAATGAACTCATTAATTAGTATTTTCCCCCTAACCTTTTAATCTTATATTGTATGACTTGATGGCATCACCCTAAAAAAGCCAGATATTGAAAAAAGACCAAGCATGACTTGTCTTCTGCCTTACCTTAAAAGAGTGGGATGAGGAGAAGTCCACAACTTGCATCCACTGCTGTCTTGCACACCTTCTCCTACTCTCTTATAGTGTCCATCTTCTCAGTGTCCATGTCATTGTTCATCTCTCACTATTGTCCTCCACAAATCTTCTCCTACTCTCTTATAGTGTTCATGTTCCTCTTTCACTATTGTCCTCCAAAACTCTTTCATGTACAGAAAGAAAAAGCCTGTTATTTTCCCTCCAAGTCACTTTTTGGGCTGTTTGTATAGGCTCTAGCACCTCCCACGACACTGAAAGGGACAAGCGGTAGAAAATGGATGGATGGATGTTCTCACAGGTCCATCCTATTGTCCAGCAGCACTGAGATGAAACCCAACAAGAAATCACATGGAGAAGTTTGTTGTTCCTGATGATGATGATGATCATTATTATTATTATTAGTACAAACCCCAAAAGCATTGAAGTTGTCACGATGTGTAAATGCTAAATAAAAAGAGAATACAATGATTTGCAAATCCTTTTCAACTTACATTCAATTGAATAGACTGCAAAGACAAGATATTTCATGTTCACACTGAGAAATGTTGTTATTTTTTGCAAATACTAGCTCAGTTGGAATTTGATGTCTGCAACATGTTTCAAAAAAGCTGGCACAAGTGGCAAAAAAGAGTGAGAAAATTGAGGAAGGCTCGTCAAAGACTTATTTGGAACATCCCACAGGTGAACAAGCTAATTGGGAACAGGTGGGTGCCATGATTGGGTATAAAAGCAGCTTCCATGAAATGCTCCGTCATTCACAAACAAGGACGGGGCGAGGGTCACCACTTTGTCAACTAATGCCTGAGAAAATTGTTGAAGAACAACATTTCTCAACCAGCTATTGCAAGGAATTTAGGGATTTCACCATCTACGCTCCGTAATATCATCAAAAGGTTCAGAGAATCTGGAGAAATCACTGCACGTAAGCCATGATATTACGCACCTTGAATCCCTCAGGCGGTACTGCATCAAAAAGCTACATCAGTGTGTCAAGGATATCACCACATGGGCTCAGGAACACTTCAGAAAATCACTGTCAGTAACTACAGTTGGTCTCTACATTGTTAGTGCAAATTAAATCTCTACTATGCAAAGCCAAAGCCATTTATCAACAACACCCAGAAACGCTTCACTGGGCCCGAGCTCCTCTAAGATGGACTGATGCAAAATGGAAAAGTGTTCTGTGGTCTGACGAGTCCAAATTTCTAATTGTTTTTGGAAACCGTGGAACAAAGAGGAAAATAACCATCCGTTGAAAAGCCAGCATCTGTGATGGTATGGGGGTGTATTAGTGGCCAAGGCATGGGTAACTTACACATCTGTGAAGGCACCATTAATGCTGAAAGGTACATACAGCTTTTGGAGCAACATATGTTGCCATCCAAGCAACGTTATCATGGACGCCCATGCTTATTTCAGCAAGACAATGCCAAGCCACGTGTTACAACAGCGTGGTTTCATAGTAAAAGAGTGTGGGTACTAGACTGGCCTGCCTGTAGTCCAGACATAGAAAATGTGTGGTGCAATATGAAGGCTAAAATATCAGAAGGGAGACTGTTGAACAACTTAAGTTGTACATCAAGCAAGAATGGGAAAGAATTCCACTACAAAAATGTGTCTCCTCAGTTCCCAAACCTTTACTGAGTGTTGTTAAAAGGAAAGGCCATGTAACACAGTGGTACAAATGCATTTTTTGCAATGTGTGGCTGCCATTAAATTCTAAGGTCATGATTATTTGAAAAAAAAAAAGAAGTTTCTCAAACATGAAATATATTTTCTTTGCAGTCTATTCAATTGAATATAAGTTGAAAAGGATTTGCAAATCATTGTATTCTCTTTTTATTTACCATTCACACAACGTGACAACTTCACTGCTTTTGGGGTTTGTAGTACATTATCAACACACAGTTCATAACAGTTTGAAAAAATGTTTTGGTTTATGATGAAGGTGCTTCATGTTCCAACTTGAAATATGAGATTGTTGACTGTCAAACTCTGCTTTGAAATTGTGGCAGGGGTGTGACCACCCCACCCTCTGTGGTGTTTCTCCGGTGTCCCCTAGTGTGCCCTCGTTTCGGGTGTTTCCACTACTAGCCCCTCACATGTGCTTTGTAGTGCAAGGTCTGTACACTGCACTCTCCCCAGGGAAGGGATGAGGGTAAGACGATCACAGGCTCCTCTCTCCCTCAGGTGAAAAACTGAGATGACAAACAAGATCGACAGTATACTGTAAATCTATATTAAAATGTATTAATTTATATATATATATATATATATATAATTATTTATATATATATTTATATATATATGTATATATATGTACATATGTGTATATATATATATACTGTATATATATATATATATATATATATATATATATATACTGTATATATATATATATATATATATATATATATATATATATATATATATATATATATATATATATATATATATATATATATATATATATATATATATATATAAAGGGTGTGACAAAAATCGATTGTCGAATGAATCGCGGTTCTTATGTTGTGTTTTATCATTCTCCTGCCTTCTCCTTTATTGTGATGTCTGCATTTTTGTCTTCAGTTCATTCGTCCTCGACGAGGGGCGGACCTTGAGGCACACCTGCTACTAATTAGCCCGCTAGTATTTAGGCTCGTCACTGACAGCTTGGCCTTGCCGGTTATTATCTCCTGAACTTCTCACGTTCATGCGCTTGCTTCACCTCGCCAGTCCTGGTACGTTTTCGCTCCTTAGTCCTGTAATCCCTAACCTCTTTGTGTTTGCTTCCTAGCCTCCCTGAGGTAAAGAGGATTCTTTGTTGGACTTTTTTTGCTGTGCTCAGTACGCCCTGGCCTTTTCCCCTGCTGACCACTGAGGAACCTGTTTTTGTCTGTGACACATGGTGTTCCGATGATCATTTTATCGATGAGTCAGTCATTAAAAGTTTTTCCATACCCGTCGCTAAATTACACAGACCTAGAGTTGTCCGATCCCTCGACGGGGACCACCTGGCGAGCGTTACTCATCAGACTCATCCGTTATCTCTTCAATTATCTGGAAACCATTTTAAGTCAATCGATTTTCTCGTCATTCCTTGTCGTTCTGCTCCTGTTGTGCTCGGGCTTACCTGGCTAGCTAAACACAATCCCCATATTGACTGGGCCAAGGCTACTATCTTTAACTGGGGGATCTTTTGTCATACCCACTATCTGCCCTCGCACAGGGTCCTCACATGTCGTAACCCAAGAAGTCATTGATTTGTCGGTTGTGCCCACTGCTTACCACGACCTTAAAGAAGTCTTTATCAAGGACCGCGCTTTGTCGTTACCTCCACACCGTCCCTATGATTGTTGTATTAATCTCCTCCCTGGTGCTACACTCCCTTCTTCCCGTCTTTACAACATTGCTAAACATGGAAGAGATTCACTTGAGGAATACAATCCCATTTCGCTCGCTTCTGGTCTCATCCGTTCCTCCAACTGGGGCGGTATAGCTCGGTTGGTAGAGTGCCTGTGCCAGCAACTTGAGGGTTCCAGGTTTGATCCCCGCTTCCGCCATCCTAGTCACTGTTGTTGTGTCCTTGGGCAAGACACTTTACCCACCTGCTCCCAGTGCCACCCACACTGGTTTAAATGCAACTTAGATATTGGGTTTCACTATGTAAAAGTACTTTGAGTCTCTAGAGAAAAGCGCTGTATAAATATAATTTACTTCACTTCACTTCATTTCTCCTCTAGCCGCCGTTTTTTTTTTGTGGAAAAGGATAAGACACACCGCCCTGGCATCAATTACCGTGCCCTTAATATTATTACTGTTAAAAATAAATATCCTCTCCCACTTCTCAACTCAGCTTTCAACCCACTACACACTGCTACACACCAAACTGAACCTCCGTAACGCATATCACATAGTCAGAATTAAGCAAGGAGATGAATGAAAGACCACATTTAACACACCACTAGGACACTTTGAACACCTGGTCATGCCTTTTGGCCTTTCCAATGCTGTTTTTCAGGGCCTCATCTATGATGTCTTGCATGACATGCTTGACTGTTTTGTGGTGGTCTTCTTGGATGATATCCTCGTTTTCTCACCTTCTCCCAAACTTCACGTCCAGCATGTTTGTTTAGTTATCCAACGTCTTCTCGTAAATTATCTTTATGTCAAGGCAGAGAAGTGTGTTTTTCCACTCTGAGTCCATTCTGTTCTTGGGTTTTATTGTGGAGAGGCGTCAACTCCGAGCGGATCCCGCGAAGATCCAGTCGGTAGTTAAATGGCCCACACCCATTTCTAGAGAACACCTCCAAAGGTTTTTAGGTTTTGCTAATTTTTATCGTTGTTTTATACGTAATTTTAGTCAGGTAACTGAACCATTAACTAGACTTACTTCCACTAAGCTTCCCTTTTTGTGGACCTCAGAAACGCAGACTTCCTTTGATAAACTCAAGTTATTGTTCACTTCTGCACCGGTTCTTGTTCACTCTAATGTTTCCTCTCAATTTTTTGTCGAGGTTGACGCATCCGACTCCGGCGTGGGGGCTGTTCTCTCCCAGCGCTTCACCTCCGACCAGAGACTGCACCCTGTGCCTTCTTCTCAACCCGCCTGACTCCAGCGGAATGCAATCATGACATTGGCAATAGAGAGCAACTCGCCGTTGTCTTGGCGCTGCAAGAATGGAGGCACTGGCTGGAGGGCTCGGAGACCCCGTTTGTGGTGTTCACAGACCATAAGAATCTGGCCTAGATTCGCACTGCTCAACGGCTCAACCCAAGACAAGCAAGGTGGGCGCTATTCCTCGCCCGATTTAACTTTACCATGACCTCCCGCCCCGGCTCCCAGAATGGTAAACCAGACGCCTTCATACTTGCCAACCTTGAGACCTCAGAATTAGGGAGATATTCAAAAGGCCCGCTGGGGGTCATATATATATATATATATATATATATATATATATATATATATATATATATATATATATATTTACACATATATATACACACATAATACTCCTCTACATGTGGTTGTATTTGAAGTTGCAATCATACTTGCCAACCTTGAGACCTCCGATTTCGGGGGGTGGGGGGGTGGGGGCGTGGTCGGGGGTGGGTCGGGGGCGTGGTTAAGATATATATATATATATAAGAAATACTTGACTTTCAGTGAATTCTAGCTATATATATATGTATATTTTATTACATATATATATATATATATATATATATATATATATATATATATATATATATATATATATATATATAAATAAAATAAATACTTGAATTTCAGTGTTCATTTATTTACACATTTACACACACATAACACTCATCTACTCATTGTTGAGTTAAGGGTTGAATTGTCCATCCTTGTTCTATTCTCTGTCACTATTTCAGAACACACACATTATACAAATATACATTATAAAATCAATAAGAAAACGGAAGCTCTAATTTGGGAGTCTGAATTAGGATCAGAAGTTCCTACATAAACATTGCGCACTCACGTCGCCTTTTTGTATTGATTACTGCAGCTGTGCACTGGATTCATTCACAAATACAAACTACAACTCACAAACACTTTAGAGTTAGGCTCCACCATCAGAATGTGTACTTAAACTTATAAAGATCACATGGATATTATTCAGTGAGTTGATTCACCAAAACTAACCTGTTATACAGGAGGAAAAAGCACACAGGACGTTTCAATTGTTCACAGACTGGTCGCGCTCATCAGAATGACAAGACACTTCCGGTCTGCAGGTGATAGCATTCAATTGGGAAGAAACGCCCTACCGCTCCCTACTGACCAATGTGAATACTGATAAATCTGCAATGACAGCTCCAAAAACGAATTCAAACCACAAAATGAAATAAATAAATCAACACAAAAATGTGACACATTATGGGTGGGTCACATATGCATGTACAGTAGATGGCAGTATTGTCCTGTTTAAAAGTGTCACAACATTGCTGTTTACGGCAGACGAACTGCTTTACTGTAGACAAAAACTTGACTGCTGTTGTTGTGTGTTGTTACCTGTCAATAATTGCTTCCCGAGGAAGATCTTCCCTGCCAAGCACTTGGTACTCCACTACTTCTTCCCTAAGGCTATCCAGGTCCAACCGCAGCTGCAGCAGACTTTTCCCTAGCTCTATAACTGCAAATGAAAATGAGCAAATTAAGCACAAGTGAGCTGGGGATATAAGTGTTTTCTCTGGTCTTATCCTCTATAACTTCTGAAGTTGATTATTAAACAACTACCACCATCAATTAAAAAAGGGGATGCACCTGAGTTTGGGGAAAATTGATGCCATGACTCTGGGTCCAACACGATCAGGTTTTGGAGGATGATGTTGTCGAGGGGGAATGCAGCCATCATCTCTGTGGTCACAGCTACAAAGAAGTCTCTCTCAAGTCTCTCACTGCCCTGTGATCAAAAATGACAGCCACTGTATGATGGGATATCAGTTAGTTAGCTCTTAGGAGGTAAGCTGATTTGGATAACACAATAATCATAATCTTTACTTGATCATCATTGGGACAGAGGAGGAAAGTTCATCCATGTTGTCCTCCAAGAGGCTTTGTCCAGCTGCTCCACGAAAGAGCTCGCTGTCTGGCAACTGTAGGCTCGCATCCTTAAACTTGATGTCCTTCAGTGGGACATCAGCAATAACCCTGGCAGGGAGAAATCTTCCCATTAATCTTCTCACCAGGCTGGTCATCTCCTGGTGCAGCCTATGAACCATCACTCCTTCAGCCTAGAAACACATGATGGATTATCAGCTATAAAAAAATGATGATAACAGCATTATTTATTATCATAATTATTTAAGTTTATCTTTTGATAGGCTGGCTGACCTGAAACATAACATTGAACTCTGCCAGTGGTTTCAGAGCCTGGGAGAGGAAGAGAAAGAAGAACTTTGTCTTCTTGCTGGTTAAATGCTCTGCCAGCATCTTCACCTTGCCAGGCTTCTCCACATCCTCATGTCTGGCAAAATATGCCTGCAGTGCATCCCACTGGTTGAGCACCCGGTTTATGCAAGTCAGCAAGCTGAGCCACCTGGTTGCACGGTATCGGAGTATCTTCAGAGTTTCTGAGTCTGTGAACTCTACAAACTCTTTGAAGATTTCACTACACTTGGCACTAAAGTTGAGAAAGGTTAAAAAAAAAGAAAAGAAAAAAAAAAAAGGAAAGAAATTGTTAAATAATGAAAATCCAGGGAACCAAAATGACATCCAATAACTGTCAAATTGTGGCACAGAGGCTCTCTTTTAACTTATGTGCAAGAGTAACGTGCGGCATATCAATATGCTTACCTGATGTCAAAGTGAGCATATATACTGCTGAGGATGTCTTCAATAGGCTGGCGTAGAGCCCTAATGCCACATCCTGTGGCCAGTTGGACAGATGCATCCCATTGTCATGATCCGTGGTCCAGATCATGTTTTGTTTAGTTATGTTCTGTTAGTTTTGGACTCCATACTTCCTGTTTGCGCTTCCTTGTTTGTTTTGTCACCATGGCAACTCATTAGTTTCACCTGCCTCATTTGTGCGGATCACACCTGTTGCTAATCATGAGATCACTATTTAAGTCTGCCTTTGTTAATCACTCGTTCTGGCTTCATTGTTTGTGTCACGCCTTTACCAAGTAAGTTTTCTTGTTCCATGCCATAGCTTCTGTTAAGTCTTAGCTTCACGTGTGTTAGGCACGCTTGCCTTTTTGTTGTTTTGCCTGTATGTTGGTAGTTTGGATGATTTGCAAAGATTAAGTCATATCCTACCTTCACGCTGTCGTCCGGAGCCGTCAGTATTGCATTCCGGGAGAACAAACCGCAGCAAGGTGCACCCCCGATCGTGACACCCATGTCAATTAGGGATGGCTGCATGTCTTTGATTCTGCTGACAACAGAATTGCGCTTCCCCTTCATGACACTGGCATTATCACTACTAAATGCCACAACGTTTCTCCAGTCAATTTTTCTGTCACTAGGAATAAACAAAGTACAACATTACTTATTAGTGGTCTGTCTCCTAGCATATTGCATACTTGCCAACCTTGAGACCTCCGAATCCGGGAGGTGGGGGGCGTGGTTGGGGCGAGGCTAAGAGGGGAGGAGTATATTTACAGCTAGAATTCACCAAGTCAAGTATTTCATATATATATATATATATATATATATATATATATGAGAAATACTTGACTTTCAGTGAATTCTAGCTATAAATATATATTTATTTTATTGTATGTATATATATATATATATATATATATATATATATATATATAAAAGAAATACTTGAATTTCAGTGTTCATTTATTTACACATATACTTGTTGAGTTAAGGGTTGAATTGTCCATCCTTGTTCTATTCTCTGTCACTATTTTTCTAACCATGCTGAACCAACAAACTCTGATGATGCATTGCTGTGTGGCACGCACAAAAGTGCTTTCATCAAATGCACTAGATTTTCGTATCGCAAACCCTGGCCAATATCACAAACTCCTTTAAGAAATATATACATATATATTTAGAGAGCAATTTTCACTGACAGCAGTCACAAAATGACTTTACAAGAGAAGTGCAAATACAAAATACATACTTTATCCGTGTTTCTGCTTGTGCTTTCATCACACATCAGACCAAAGGGTTGGTTTTGGCACAGTGCGATCGCTTCCTTGTCCAATTCCGGGGCAATGGCACCTATCAAATACACAGTAATGAAAACACAGTTGTTCTACTAACTGTTCTGTACTTGCTGCTTACTTAAACAAATATATATATATATTTAACAATTTAATCTTAAAATACGGGACATTTTAAGGGACGGGTGGCAACCCTATACACTCACCTTTCACTATTTGAGTAGCCTTTGTTCTGCCATTTGCGTACTGGTGAGCGATCTCTGAATCCGGGAACAAATCCTTCACGGATTTGTTGAAATTACCATGAATTGATTTACGTGGACCCCGACTTAAACAAGTTGAAAAACTTATTACCATTTAGTGGTCAATTGTACGGAATATGTACTGTACTGTGCAATCTACTAATAAAAGTTTCAAACAATCAATCAATCAAAACATCCGCAAATGAGAACGGGATGTAGCTTGTAGCTATCAGCATAGCCATCTTTGTCTCGGCATAAGTTACACCCTTAGGTCTCCATTTAGCAAGGTGGCCATAATACTGGGCTGTGACCGGCTTTGTGCTTCTCTGACCGTTCACGAGTGACTATATCCGTTCGGTCACCGTGTTCAATGGAGAAGTCTGATCTACAAAATTTGCAAGCAGCATACCTCTTCCCCTTCGAGCTGTCCTGGATGAACTGTAATTCTTTTTTCCAATCATTTTGGAACTTGCAAGCGTACTTCTTCTTCTTACTCGTCGTCGCCATGTCTCTTCTTCTGCTTCGTCTTCTTCATCTTCTGTTTTGATTGCCGCGCTTGACTTCGAGGTGTAACCGTTACTATTGTCCGGCCGGAAACGGCGCCCAGTGAAGGATGGTGTAGCAATATCGTTGTCCGGGTGGAAATCGGGAGAAATTCGTGAGAATGGTGGCCCCGGGAGATTTTTGGGAGGGGCACTGAAATTCGGGACTCTCCCAGGAAAATCGGGAGGGTTGGCAAGTATGGGAATGCCACATTTGGATCACATAGAACACATGCAGCTTTAACGGAACAAAATCTATAAAAATGGTTTACTTTCGAGAGCTGGGTCCAAGAGCCGGCTGGTGTTGGCTCCTACAATAGGGTGTAATGAAGGTCATAGCTTGTAAATGGAGCTTTGTTGGCAATTTGTTAAATGGCTTTATAGGGCTTTATTTATAGGAGGAACTAATGCATCCCCATCACCTGCATTGTTCGCCACCTCTTACTAACAGTTGTCCACTATTTAGAATGCAGATCAAAGGAAAATATATGTGTTTTTGTCTCAAGTATGGGTTGTAATTGATGGGCTAAATTTAAAAAAAGTGCAGTTCCCCTTTAAGAAGGACCCATCACTACTACAGTATGGTCTATTTCAATGACAAATTTGAAAAACAAGCAATACTGACAGAAAATATGACAGTCCATTGTCAAGTTAGCGGAAAAAAAAGCTAAGTCGTCAATTAGAAAAACAATTATGAAGACGTGACAAGACCGTAATGGAGGAGATGTTTTCATGATCAAGCTGCAAGTTGCTCCAAGATGTCTGGATGCAGAAATGAATGACTTGGTTGAGATTAGGACATAATGTGTTCTATAAAAAAATGTTTTTATTAGGCAAGCACGAGCCTGGGAAATGTGACAAATTTAATCAAACAGTAGAACATCTTATTTTATATTGCACCAAATGTGAAAAACAAAGAAAATGAATATGAATGAATATATTATATATATATATATATATATATATATATATATATATATATATATATATATATATATATATATATATATATATATATATACACATACTATGTATCAGTGACGTGCGGTCACTAGAGGCAGGTGAGGCGGGGCCTCACCTGCCATCATGGAAAGAAAAAAAATGTAAAAAGAAAAAAGATTAATTAAATTGTTATATCTATCCAGTGATTATACTATAAAGTTATTTTCCATTTAACTTCACCAGTTTTAGATTATTTTTATTCAAAATCGCTGAATTTTCACATTTGCCGTTCAAATACTGAGAAGAGACGGTGCGGTGATCAGCAGCCAGTTGAGGCACGTCACTCAATTGTGCCTCACCATAGATTGTGGACTCGACTAACTGCTGGCCTGCTGTGCAGTGAGACCGTATTGCTATATGAATTATATTATACATTTCCATAGTTTAGTTAGCTGAGGTATATAATGTACAGTGTATTTTGTCAACAACTGTATGTGTGTAACGTATTTCTTGTGCTGGGCGATCATAAAACTGCTGCGAAGACGCACTGGCTGAGGCTCGCGTAACCCCGCCTCCTGGTGCCGGTTAAGGCACCTAGCTTCGCCGCAGACTGCACCCCCCGACGGGAGCGCCACACCAACCAAAGCCCACACCCAAACCCTCCACGTGCAAGACCGAATCCACCCAAAAAAAGTCACTTAACAAGAAGCCAAAAAGTGCAAAAACAACTATGCTCGCGCCGGAGGAGCCGTGAACGAGGGGACACAACATTAGGTACACCTGCAGACTGCAGCACGGATTTCATATTTCATTCATTCACAACTCCTCCAACACGAACACCACTGTTCCCGCACTTATAAGTAAAGGTAAGACCATAATAACGTATTTTTATTAAATGTGCTTTTTTGTGTGCTACAGTTTGTATGTGTAAAGTTAAAGTTAAGTTAAAGCAGGGGCGTCACTAGCTTTTAAGGACAGGGGGGGCTTTGCCCCCAGGAGATGCACAGGATGCGAGCGAATGTTACGCACGAGCACAAAACTTCACAAACGGCTAACAAAGACTTAGAAATTATTCATTGTTATTATTATTTTTTTTTTTAAATGCACGGGACGAAATGAAATGCTCCCCGGGACGATGGCTTTTAACCATATATTTTCTTTTTCTTTTTATGTATTTATTCATTTTACATTTTATAGTAAATGTCTTGGTTTTTCCTCCCTCTGAAAATCCTATTAAATGTTTAACAAGCCATCCTATAATAATAAAACAGCTATTAATGTAACAATACAATAAAACAAATATATTTAATGATGTTTTTTTTCATTATTTTAACAATAGGCTTATGTATATTACTTTATATAGATTCTACAAGAAACACAAAACTTAAAAAATAAATGATTTACAATTGCACACACAATGTTTTGTGCAGCTTCACTCATTGTAAAGATAATGTGCTTCGTACACCTGCAGGACCGCAAGCAAGGTCGCAGAGAAAATGCGGGCTGGAATTTGAGTGATGTGGGCATTTTCTATATGAACAAGTGGAATGGATTGGATACCGACGCACGAAAGGGGCACTCTACCTTACGAAGTGAGGGGAAACTGAGTGAATAATAACAGGTTATATGATTATTTATTTAAACTCATATTTGGGCCACTTTATAATGAATATGTCGGCATTTATTTGTAAAAAAAAACAAAAAAAAACACCAAATTATTTAGGGGGGCTTAAGAATATTTTAGGGGGGCTTGAGCCCCCCTAAAATAGGCCTAACAACGCCAATGAGTTAAAGTACCAATGATTGTCACACACACTAGGTGTGGTGAAATTTGTCCTCTGCATTTGACCCATTCCCTTGATCACCCCCTGGGATGTGAGGGGAGCAGTGGGCAGCAGCGGCGCCGCGCCCGGGAATAATTGTTGGTGATTTAACCCCCAATTCCAACCCTTGATGCTGAGTGCCAAGCAGGGAAGAATGCTGGTATGAGCTTTTAAACATAACCCGTTAACTGCTGCCAATCAAATGGTGAATAAGATACTCTTTAGGGTTCATATGTTTGTAAATCTGACTGTGATGAAGTCAGTGCCTCACCAGTCATGAACCTCACCGCTTGTCACTGCTATGTATATATATATACATATATGCAGTATATGTATATATACAGTATTATACACGTCTAAATTTAGTCTAGCTTCAAGTAACAATATTCAAATACTAACATTGTTGGGTAAGACAGAATTTGGTTTTATTCTGAATCCAGTGAAACAGATTGGTGGTTTTAGCTGATATAAAGACTTCCAGGTGTTTCTGTATGTTTATGTTTAAGTATTTGGCAGACGCTTTTATCCAAAGCGACATACATAAAAAATGCATATAAAACAATCACTGTAAACATGATCATTTAAGGGAAAAATGTAATACAAAATATCAATACAAAGTGTCAAGACAGAATAAACTCTTTCCTGTTGCAGCAACAGAGATACAGTCTATAGATATATAGATATCTAATGTATTCATACATTGTTTATGTAGGATATACGCATGTATATAAAACCTAATCATATTGTTTCTTTAACTTCTAAATAGCTGACCGTTTTGTCCCCCCTTCTCTGGGATTATATTCCCAGTTTTGATCTCGGACGTCTGGTCACTTATAGCATATAAGAATATTCAAATACTGTTAAGCAAACTATGAATAATAAAACATGTGTCATTTATCATAGCTACACGTATGACAAAAAATCGCGTGAAAATCAGTGGTATTCAGTGAGGTAAAATTAATTAAATGTGCTGACAGTTCATTGCAGCGGATCACCACTCCAAGATGGCGGCCCCGCGTCTCGTCAATGCCAGTAGGCAGTAGCGCTCCATGCTGCGTACCCTTAGAACATGTCTATGGTAGGAACTCTTTCGCCTGCTTGGATTTCTCCTCGGTCGACTGAGTTGGTTGCACAACATCGCAAACGTTTTTCCATCCGCCATTGTGAGACTAGTCCTACTTCGCTAGCGAGGCGCTCGCCTTTTGTCACATCCTTTTAATTTCTTAACTATATCAACTAGCAAATACATAATGGCTTCAGACTCCTGGGCCCAGGCGGTTGACGAGCAAGAGGCGGCGGCGGCGGAATCGGTAAAGAATATGCTAGTTCTGGTTTGTTAGTAAAGAATATGCTAGTTCTGGTTAGTTAGTAAATAATACGCTAGTTCATGGTTAGCTAGTAAAGAATATGCTAGTTCTGGTTAGTGAATGAATAATATGCTAGTTTCTGGTTAGCTAGTAAATAATATGCTAGTTCTGGTTAGTTAGTGAATAGTATGCTAGTTCCTGGTTAGTTAGTAAATACTATGCTAGTTGTGGTTAGTGAGTAAATAATATGCTAGTTCTGGTCAGTTAGTAAAAACTATGCTAGTTCCTGGTTAGTGAGTAAATACTATGCTAGTTCTGGCTAGTGAGTGAATAATATGCTAGTTCTGGTTAGTGAGTGAATAATATGCTAGTTCCTGGTCAGTTAGCCCTTATAGACTATATGTTGTAGTCAGGGGCGCCGAAAAGGGGGGGTAAAGGAGACGGATTCTAGGGGCCCATGATGGAGGGGGGCCCAGAGAGGCCCCTAATGATGATGAAATTATAATACAGAAAAAATAATGACACTGTGTTGGGGGCCCTGTAAAGATTATTTTCATGGGGCCCAAAATCCCTAGCGGCGCCCCTGGTTGTAGTCACGGGCCTTGCTTTAGTGCAATGAACACTTAGTCTTGTGACGTGTAATGTCTATCCATTAGAAGGTAGAAGCATAACAAGCAAGTTGACTGTAAAGATGTGATGCATGCTTTTATCCTTGCTAGTTGAGCGGCTATTGGTCAGCTTTAACAGCGCACCATTTAAGCAGCTCCAAAATAGCTAAGCCGTTTACTTCTTAGTGTCTGCCACTCCTTTTGCCTTCCACAGGACTTAAATGTTCACAAGGTGTGTAAAATGTCTCCTCCATTTCTTCTTCTTTACAGATTGGCAGCCTTCAAATAAAAGAGAAGCCTGAGGAAAACGGTATGAAAACGGCTGTGACAGTTTGACTAAGTTTAAACATGCTCATTGTGTCAAATAAAGACAAAAGGAAACCAACCCGTATTATTCTTGCCAAGACGATTAGAGGTATCATTTTCTGTGATATACATTGTCTCACCCGCTGAAAATTTACTCATTTATGGTCAACCTCTTTTATACCAAGTCAATGGGGCTCAAGATTTTAGTTGTGACCTTTTTGCTACAAATGTCATAACTTTCTTAATATTTACTCCATTTTAAAAGTTAGCATTGTTAGAAAGCTTGTTAGACTAAGTAACAGAAAAAGAGGTTTTACAGTTAAAGGGGACTGCACTTTTTTGGAATGTTAGCCTATCGTTCACAATCATTATGAAAGACATGACGATAAACCAGTGTGATTTAAAAAAAAAAATACATTCTTACTCGTAAATAAAAGTCCGCTTCAATTACAAATACAAAAAATCCCCAAAACAACAGCTTTAAAACTCCCGACGGTTAGTATAACTGTATTGAATTAAAATGATCAAAGAACCGTCATTCATAACTGCACTTTGATACAGACTGGCGCTCGCTCGCCTAAATGTAAACAATTAACGTCATTCCCCAATCTAAACTTGTACAAACACATTACTGTTTGAACAAGTGAGCGACAGTATTCACATTAAACATAAAGGATGTGCTGTTTTTGCACAAGGTGATCAGTAAACTCGACAGTGTCAAGTTGAAACAACAGGAAGTGAACTCACGTGACGTCACACTAACAGGAAGTAGAACAACTGATCGCCCTTACAATTTACAGGAACATATTTAAACACACAAATACAAATATTGTGGCTCTTAAGAAGCCAGAACAATATTTTTACGGTTTCCTCTGCCAAAATATCTTCAACCGCTTATCCGGAATCGGGTCGCAGAGAAAGTGTATTGTCTTATTTATTTTAGTGATTAAAAAAATAAAACTTGGTTAAAAGATTTTAATGCATGTATGAGTACTTTTTGAGCACATTCAATAAAACCGTCATCTAGGGCTGGGCGATATACTCGATATATCGCGGGTTTGTCTCTGTGCGATATAGAAAATGACTATATCATGATATTCGAGTATACGTTCTCACGCAGTTGCTTTTAGCTGCGGGGCTTTAAACTGCATGCGTTTCTCACTCTTTCCTGTCTCTCCTTCTCACAGAGACTTAAAACAGGCACACCTTCTTACATACGTCACATAATGTCACGTGAGCAACGTCACACGCACCCGCGGAGCAGACAGGTAGCGACATGGTAACGTTAGCTGTGATGCTAACGGTGTGGTTTGAGTGGTAATACAAGAGAAAGAAGGTGCGAATCTGGTAACAAATGGAGGAATAATTAATTCCAAAGAAAAACAGCACGGGGTCCATAGTCTGACGGTGGTTTGGCTTCAAGCGGGAATATGTCTTTACATGTCAACATCTCCGTTCGGGGCCAAACCAACTAAATGCCGAAGCAACTATTTCCACATCAACACCGTAGGACATATACTATTTGATATGCAGCTCATTTTTATGTGACACTTATTGAAATATCTTGTGTGTCATCATGCACAAAAGTGCACTAATAGCTTGTTTTAAAATGTCTCTGACAATCTTGCACTTTCTGTTTTAGAAATGACATGAATGTTTGTGCCACTGCTTAATAACTTTAATAAATACACTTTTGCTAAATTGACTTAGTTGTGATTTCCCTCTCTGCATGAAAGTTTAAAATGAGCATATATTAATTAGGGCTGCAACTAACGATTCATTTGATAATCGATTAATCTGTCGATTATTACTTCGATTAATCGATTAATAATTGGATTAAAGAGACAAACTACATTTCTATCCTATCCAGTATTTTATTGAAAATAAACAGCATACTGGCACCATACTTATTTTGAATATTGTTTCTCAGCTGTTTGTAAATGTTGCAATTTATAAATAAAGGTTTATTAAAAAAAAAAAAAAAGAATAAATTAAAAGGCCTCTGCGCATGAGCATAGCATAGATCCAACGAATCGATTACTAAATTAATCGGCAACTGTTTTTATAATCGATTTTAATCGACTTAATCGATTAGTTGTTGCAGCCCTAATATTAATACAGTATGAACAAGAATGTTTTAATGTAGACACATAGAATCATCATACTGCTGTGATTATATGTATCAAGTGTTCATTCAAGGCTAAGGCAAAATATCGAGATATATATTGTGTATCGTGATATGGCCTAAAAATATTGAGATATTAAAAAAAGGCCATATCGCCCAGCCCTACAGTCATCATTTCGGTCATAATAACCTTATTCAGCCATTTTGTTGTTTATATTTGAGGTTCTCCCACCCCCTCCTTAACACAGACAGAACCTATTATATTGTGTTTAGTTGTACAATTTTGCTTTCCGACAGTATATTTCATTTTTTAATATGTTTTATTTAACTTCGTATTTAAGAGTCTACATTTCAATTAAGATATACGAGAAATACAAGTTTATTGCATTTGTAATGGTATATTTCCAATATTATTATGTATTGTCATTATATCAGTGGTTAATTTGGTCTCCGAAAATATTGGCAATAATATTGTTTATCGACAATAATTTGTAGGTCAATATATCGTCTAGCAAAATGAGTTATTAGCCCAGGCCTACATGTTGGTAGGTCAAACAAAGATAATTTTTTGATGCATCAGCATAGCCATTAGAGACATGATATTTTTAATCTGTGACAATATTAGCGCCACCATTTTTTAATACAGCAACAGAAGTGAATCTTTAAGGGAAGAATGAGCTGTGCCTGATTTTCCAAGACAAATGTCCTTACGACGATATGCGATTTTCCACATTTAATAGATTCTATTTTACTGGCCAATTGCGGGATTCTGTCTGTGATTGGGCTGCCTGTTCACCACTGTATTATTGTCATGAAATGTTTGTGCAGGCACACCGTCACTGTCAGCAGAAAGTGCAGCTGAAAACTCAGAGGCTGGAGGAGATAAGAAGACTACAGAAGAAGATGACACTGGTGTTGGTGAGATTATTTGACTGTCATCATTTCTCTTCGCATTGTTTCTCTGAGCTTGTGCATCAAAAGTTGGGAACTGTTACATTTTGCAGCACTGACCAATGTTGGTCAGTGCTTGATAATTTTTTAATGGGATTGTATTTTTTGTTGTCTATTTTTGTTTCCTCAGATGACAAAGCAGCTCAGTCGTTGTTGAACAAGCTGATCCGTAGTAATCTTGTCAACAACACTAATCAAGTAGAAGTTCTTCAAAAAGATCCTAACTCTCCGCTCTTCTCTGTGAAGTCCTTTGAGGAGTTACGACTGTACGTATCTCATTTATAAGCCATGCCAGTGGTTTTAGATCATCTGTAAATAATCATGTGGGCTAACAATCATATTACACTTATTGTGGGCAAAGTTATCGCTGTATTGTTGATAGTGCTCAAAAAGTACTTATAAACACACTGAAATCTTTCAACCAAGTTTTATTTTAAAAAATAGATATGAATTGACACACAAAATACTCTCTTAGCAGATTAAACATTACATATTGTTCTGGCTTAAGGGCCTTTTATTTTTATTTTTAAAGGGGAACTGCACTTTTTTTGGAATTCTGCCTATCGTTTATAATTATTTTTGAAAGACATGACGACGGATGTATTTTTTAAATATATTCTAAATGTTATATAAATGTCATTAAAGGTCAGTTTACAACAAAGCCTATTAAAGTAGCACTATTCTGCCTATAAATCCCTTAACAAAACATCCAAACACCTCCATTAAGGTTTTATATACATGATGTAAGTATATAGGTAATGTAGTAACATTCATAATAACATGTAATATATACATGATGTAAGTATATATGTAATGTAGTAACATTTATAATAACATGTAATATATACATGATGTAAGTATATATGTAATGTAGTAACATTTATAATAACATGTAATATATTCATGATGTAAGTATATAGTATGTCATGTAGTAACATTCATAATAACCTGTAATATATACATGATGTAAGTATATATGTATTGTAGTAACATTCATAATAACATGTAATATATACATGATGTAAGCATATACATGATGTAAGCATATACAGGTATGTAATGTAGTAACATGTAATATATACATGATGTAAGCATATACAGGTATGTAATGTAGTAACATGTAATATATACATGATGTAAGTATATATGTCATGTAGTAACATTTATAATAACATGTAATATATACATGATGTAAGTATATGTCATGTAGTAACATTCATAATAACCTGTAATATATACATGATGTAAGTATATATGTCATGTAGTAACATTCATAATAACATGTAATATATACATGATGTAAGTATATATGTAATGTAGTAACATTTATAATAACATGTAATATATTCATGATGTAAGTATATAGTATGTCATGTAGTAACATTCATAATAACCTGTAATATATACATGATGTAAGTATATATGTATTGTAGTAACATTCATAATAACATGTAATATATACATGATGTAAGCATATACATGATGTAAGCATATACAGGTATGTAATGTAGTAACATGTAATATATACATGATGTAAGCATATACATGATGTAAGCATATACAGGTATGTAATGTAGTAACATGTATAATAACATGTAATATATACATGATGTAAGTATATGTCATGTAGTAACATTCATAATAACCTGTAATATATACATGATGTAAGTATATATGTCATGTAGTAACATTCATAATAACATGTAATATATACATGATGTAAGTATATATGTCATGTAGTAACATTTATATTAACATGTAGTATATACATGATGTAAGTATATATGTCATGTAGTAACATTCATAATAACATGTAATATATACATGATGTAAGTATATATGTAATGTAGTAACATTCATAATAACATGTAATATATACATGATGTAAGTATATATGTAATGTAATAACATTCATAATAACATGTACGGTAATATATACATGATGTAAGTATATATGTAATGTAGTAACATTCATAATAACATGTAATATATACATGATGTAAGTATTTATGTAATGTAGTAACATTCATAATAACATGTAATATTTACATGATGTAAGTATTTATGTAATGTAGTAACATTCATAATAACATGTAATATATACATAATGTAAGTATATACTGTATGTCATATAGTAACATTCATAATAACGTAATATATACATGATGTAAGTATATATGTCATGTAGTAACATTCATAACATGTAATATATACATGATGTAAGTATATATGTAATGTAGTAACATTTATAATAACATTTAATATTTACGTATTTTGATCATTTTAAGCATACACAACGCATTAATTTCAAAACCACATCAGGACGTTCGTTTTTTTTCATCATCACTAATCACTGCTAACTGCAGATTTTATGAGAGCCAACAAACATACAAATCACTGACTGTACAAAGTCTGCTGTCATTAGGATGCTGACTGCTAGGATGTTCATATATTCCTAGATGAAGAATGACCTTTCCTAATCTTTGCCAAGAAAAAGGGGGTGGAGCCAAGACTCTCTTTGTGTAGTTCTCGCCATTACCGGGTCTAAATTGGCTGTCAAAGTGTACCAACTTGTCGGAATACATCTTCATCCTTCTGCTATTTAGGTGAGAGGCATAATTATGATCTAGAATAAAGTTTGACGAGCAAGGGAATAAGGAAGCAGCTGATAAGTCAATCATGTCAACATTGGCACACAGGAAGTGATCATGGCACTGCTATAAGTAGTCTGTGTTAGCGCTTATAATAACAATATCACTAATAGTTAATAATCAAGTCACCAAATGTATTGAGTATTGTTGGCCCTTTTGGATGTTTTTTATGGATTTTATGGCCAGAATAGGGGACCTTCAATTGGCTGCACTCTAAGCAGATTTTTATTTACGTTTAAGAGTTAGAATGCATTAAAAAAACATTCGTCATGTCTTTCTTAACGGTTGTGAACGATAGGCAAAATTCCCCCTAAAAAGCAGTTTCCCTACAAATATGTTAAGACTTAGACTTTATTGACAGTTTATTAGACTGTGTGGCTCAGATGGTAGAGCGGCTGTGCCAGCAACCTAAAGGTTCCTAGTTTGATCCCCAGCTTCTGCAGTCCAAGTCACGTCTGTGGTGTCCTTGAGCAAGACACTTCACCATTGGGCCTTGCATGGCAGCTCCCGCCATCAGTGTGTGAATGTGGAAAAAATCTCAAAGTGCTCTGAGTACCTTGAAGGTAGAAAAGTGCTATACGAGTATTTACCCTTTATTACTCCCCAACGGAAATTGATACAGTAGCTCAATTACAAAAGGAATGGATAATTCAAAGACTCACAAAAAGAGGAAGAAATAATAAAAATATCAACGCCTACAATATAAAAGCAATAGTATATCACAACAACAGCAATAGTATATGACGACTAAAAAATAGAATAAATTATAAGTAAATACAACTTAAATATACACTGAGCTAAATAACCTAGCTTAAATAACTAAGCTTCTTCTGTTTTAATTTGTAACGGTTTGACTTTTTATTTTTATGATAAAGGCAAAGTGAACGTTGGTTTATGCATGTGACTTTCTGTTGTAAACAGCGATGACGTATTCCCCTGCGTAAAGGTGGATCACTCAATGTGCAGTTGTTAGTTGCTCAGGCAGCAATGTGCATACAGCTTTTACATAGGCATGTAAGTCTGTAAGTTTATTCAAGTGCAGTTAGCAAGTTTTTTTAATACCTTTGATTTAAAACTAATACTATTTGTTTTACAGTTTATCATTGATATGGTTTATGTGGGCTTTATATAAATAATATTGATAATGTACATCTAGAAGATTGAGAATACATGTTTTAAATCAAGACATTTATTATTCTGGGTGCAGCAAACCACAGCTCCTTCAAGGTGTCTATGGCATGGGATTTAACCGGCCATCCAAAATCCAGGAGACTGCCTTACCCATGATGCTAGCTGAACCGTGAGTGTCAAAAATGTTACCTTTTTCTGTAAATGTACTGATGTTAGGACATTTGATACAAATTTTTCAATTTTTGCTTAGTCCACAGAATCTGATTGCCCAGTCCCAGTCAGGAACAGGCAAAACAGCTGCCTTTGTTCTCGCCATGCTCAGCCATGTTAATCCTGACCACAAGTATCCCCAGGTTGGTTTTTACCACATTTTTCGGTCATCTTTAATTGAGGTCTGGTATCAAGATTGCTTTGTGACTTACTGTATTTTCCCGACTATAGAGCGCACCAGTATATAAGCCGCACTCACTCAATTTTAGAAGAAAACAATATTTTACTAAACATTAGCTGCACCTGACTATAAGCCGCAGAAATATACATTGTGAAATTAGTTATTTACACAGAAAGATTTTTACATACCTTAATGCCGTTTGTTAACAATCTTGTACCAAATCTTGTGCTTGATTAGTCAATGTCTTTGGAGGGTCACTGTCGTCAACTGACCAAAAACTGTTTTTATCATCTCAGAAATATTTCTAAAGTGAGAAATTTGTTGTCAAAATTGGATCTCGAAATGATCATTCACGCGTTCATATAATCTCGCATTGATTATTGCAGTTCTCTCTTCACTCTTTTCAACAAGTCAACGCTAAAGAGACTTCAGACGGTACAAAATGCGTCTTCCCCTACTCTGCAGGGCGCATCCTCCGGTCTTCAGGCCAGGGTCTTCTAAAGATCCCGAAAACTCATTTTAAAACCCGTGGAGACCTGGCATTCCAGACTCTGGAACAATTTGCACCAGTCCCTCTGTGATCTTGACTGTATTGAAACTTTTAAGAAACATTTGAAAACTTCTCTTTTTAGTAAAGCTTTTAGTTAATGCACCTTTTAACTATAATTTTTAATCCACTTAGTATGCTTTTTATGATGTTGCCCCTGTTGTTTTAAATTGAATTGTTTTACTTTACCTATGTTTTGTACAGCGCTTTGTGATCTTATCTGTGAAAAGCGCTTTATAAATAAAATGTACTTACTTACTTAAAACGGCTGATGAAACAAAACAGAAGTCATGGACTTCTGTAGAAGCTAGCTCTCCAATCAGCTAGACACGGTCTCAATAACTCCACAGTGACGTTTCGCTGAATCTACTGAAGAATTTACGAAACTAAAACAATACAAAAAGAGTGCCGTTGTAAGTTAATAATACGAACACAGACACTCAACACTGGTGAATGAATTACAGGTGGTGGTCGGAGGGACCGTAGGCGCAAATTGGCAGCCACGTTTACCCCAGGGCAGCTGTGGTTACCAATGTCGTTTACCACCACCGAAGTGTGAATGTGAGCGCTTTGAGTATCTAGTTGCTAGAAAAGTGCTATATAAATCTAATCCATTATTATTATTATTAAAATTACTGGTAAACATGTTAACATTTTAACTAACGACGCTGGCATCATTACATGACGATAGCACATACAAATATGCATGAAAACACTCCTACAGACATCATACATGGGACGGTTTAGTAAGTATGAATAGTTTTAGTCATCTTGAAAAACTTGCCGACGTTGCTTTGAGTGATGAACGAAGAATCCATACGAATAGAAACGCGATTAGAAGAGGGAACGGCACTCGCACTACCTGTTCCAAGCTTTAAACAGCGGGGAACACAGTAGCCATTTATTAACCTGGCAGCAGTTGCAATGAGCGAACTAGTCCAAAAGATGGTGCCACAGCACAAACAATTTCAAAGTATTTGCATAACTTTTATGAAAATTATTTGCGTTATGGCCATCAGCGAAGAAAAATTCATAAATTAGCCTCACCATCTTATTATCAGCAGGGTTCAAAGCGTAGTGGCTTATAATGTAGGGTACTTTTCTGTCTTCGGGAGTTTCATTTCAATATGATGGCTTCAGTGTTTGACTTTGAAATCCCTTGTATCCTTTCCACCATCAGTGCCTGTGCTTGTCACCCACCTACGAGCTGGCGCTCCAGACTGGTAAAGTCATTGAGCAGATGGGCAAATACTATCCTGAGGTCAAGTTAGTCTATGCCATCCGAGGAAATAAACGTAAGCTTCATTGTTGTTCCTGACCTGGTACCTTTAGTTGATTGTCTGTGGGAATGTTGCAGTACAGCGAGGCGTGAAGTTGCAGGAGCAAATAGTCATCGGCACACCTGGCACCATGTTGGATTGGTGCAGCAAGTTGAAGTTCATAGATCCCAAGAAGATCCGGGTGTTTGTGCTGGACGAGGCTGACGTCATGATCGCAACACAAGGTCACAAAGACCATAGTATCCGGATTAAGAGGTAGGAATCTTTTTGTTTTCTGAAATATTGTATTTGCACACACAGAGAGAGAAAACAATATACAATGTAAAGCAAAAACATGTGGGAAAGGTTAAGAAGACCCTTGGAAATATAGCTCCCCCAAAAAGTCACAATTTTCACAGCTGCAAAAAAACAAGAGACAAAAGACAACATATATGCAGCAAACATCATCATCATCAGTTGGGGTAGAACCTTTATTGTCTAAAACAGGGGTGTCAAACTCATTTTAGCTCGGGCTGCATGGAGGAAAACCTATTCTCACTGATAAAATCATGGCATAATCATTTAAAAATAAACACAACTTCAAAATTGTTGTCTTTGTTGTACTTCGAACAAAAATAGAAGAAGCACATTCTGAAAATGTACATGTTACAAATAATCCTCTTTGTAAAACACTTGAAGTTAGTTGAAAATTCTGAGTAGATAATCAAAACACCATGAAGAACACAATGAACAGTGTATTTACAAAGCAATTCAACTTGAAGCACTTTCTGTTTAGCATTCTCATATTGACAGTTCAACATTAAAGATGTGCTTGGAAAAGCATCTACCTACCCAGTGGCCTAGTGGTTTAGAGTGTCCGCCCTGAGATCGGTAGGTTGTGAGTTCAAACCCCGGCCGAGTCATACCAAAGACTATAAAAATGGGACCCATTACCTCCCTGCTTGGCACTCAGCATCAAGGGTTGAAATTGGGGCTTAAATCACCAAAAAAGATTCCCGAAGGCGGCACCGCTGCTGCTCACTGCTCCCCTCACCTCCCAGGGGGTGATCAAGGGGATGGGTCAAATGCAGAGGACAAATTTCACCACACCGAGTGTGTGAGACAATCATTGGTACTTTAACTTTAACTTAACTTAACTGCCACAACACATTCATTTATTATCATTCAAATATTACAATATAATCAAAACAATTGTCAAAATGACACCATGATAGCCAAATGAAAGGAAATTTAACTACAAACATAATCAATTTGAACATAGTAGATCTAAGCATACAATAAAATAGAAGTACAAATGTAAAAACAAGGGATCAGGGTGTGCATCGTGCTGTCAATAAATTGTGAGTGCTGCACATAATTTTAATTCCAAAGATGGTCATGTTGACTTGAAGTCTTTGCATTTTACCCTTTGGTTATTTTATCTGTTGAGTGAATAATTTACAATAAAATGGATCGCACTGTAATTGCTATTGCGACATTTAGAACAGCAGTTTCTTTCATTCAAAAATTGCAATTAATTTTTATACTTAGCAAACTCATTTTGCAGGCCGAATGAAACCTGTATACGTTTGACACCCTGGTTTAAAACAATCTGGTCCTCATTTCACCATTGTGTCATACCAGACTTCTATAATTAAACTTTTTGTATTCAAACATCAATTCAATTTGATGCATGTTAGGCTCCAGCACCCCCGTGACCCCAAACGGGACAAGCGGTAGAAAATGGATGGATGGATGGATGGGTTATGTACTAAACAAATTCATGGGAAATTGGTAAATATGCATTAAAATATTTTTAAACATTTTTTAAACCTAAATTTGCAATCCTTTCTGACACAACTCTTGACCGGGGATGAAACCCAGTACGACTGACTTCTACGACCAACTTTATCAGTGTGCACCACGGGAGACATATCTAGTGAAATATAACTGTATACTTGTTGAAATCATTCTCTTTACTTGAGAATTTTATAAGAATTGACATTTTACATGCACTTCTTCACGCAAAACGCCCCCTCAATTGGGACTTTGGGCCCCAAACACAGCGTGTGATTTGCGTGTCGGGAGGAGCGGCTTTGCAAAAAATTCTCAAGAACAAGTTAAAGGTTTTGTTGGCAACATTTACACAGATGCACTGCAACAACGTCATTTCCCCATTGTGGGATAAATTCAAGTTTATCGGGAAGAAAGACGTCTCTGTGCATCGCTCTCAGCACCTGAGCGTGTTTAACAATAGAATTAACTGAACACAGTGAGCCCTCTTTTCATTCATTAACAATCTTTGTCTCGGTGGGCGGAGAGTAGGGCGCCAACTCTGCGCGCGCGCGCACACACACACACACACACACACAAACACACACACACGGGAAGCAGTAAGAAGTGCCGCAAAGTAACAGAAATTAAGAGGAGAAAATATGATTACAAAGCCGTTATTGGGGAATATTTCAGCTTCAAATCAGATGGGCAACATAAGCCCATCAACACGAATGAACGAGCAACAATGCCGCGATGGCAAGAAACAAAAAGCCAACGTCTGACCTTGTTTTTTTCCAACTGGGAAAAAATGCACTTTAAAATGTTCATTATTTATTACATTTTTGTTTACAGAAATTAAGTCCATTTGATTTTTTGTTTGATCTATTTAGAATAATTAACAGTTATTTACTTTCCAATTACAGTACAATGGTAAACAATTCTACAGTAATGAGAAATAAAAGTTTATATTATTACTTACGATATTATTATATAATATGATAACACTGTATAGTATTTATCGGTGGTTTCTTCAGTTTAAGGGCATGATGTAAACAAAAGCTCTGAGTGTCTGCATAAACCCAAATATTTTTCTAAGTAAATTATTGCAAATTGTTGTAATGTGTGGCACCTTGAGACAAAAATATGTTCATCATAATTTTGGAGAGAAAAATCCCGTTGATGTTTTTTCTCAATTGTGCATAACATGTTACAACATGACTGCAAAATTGTTTGTTGCTTCTCTCTGACACCAATCATTTTAGCTGGGCAATGTAATCCATTATTGTTTTTTACATCAACCTGGTAATTGTGAAAAATGTCGGACAACTGTTAAACAAATGTGTACTCTTAACCACCAATAGTAACACAAACTGGCCAATTTTGCTTAGAAAAATCTAACTGTGAGGTCCTTTTAATAAACTGAAATGTAGTCACTGTTTTCTTTCCAATTTGCCTTTGAATTTGAGGTTCTAATGTACTTGCATGCCATGTTTGTTTATCCCCTGCCACACAGGATGGTGCCCAATAACTGCCAGATGTTGTTGTTCTCAGCCACATTTGAGGAGACCGTGTGGGACTTTGCCAAGAGCATCGTGCCCGACCCCAACATCATCAAACTGAAGCGAGAGGAGGAGACCCTGGACACCATCAAACAGTACTATGTGTTGTGTAACACCAAGGAGGAGAAGTTTGAAGCCCTGTGCAATATCTACGGCGCCATCACCATCGCCCAGGCCATGATCTTCTGCCATGTGAGTTCCACCCCCAGGCACTTTCTCATTTAGACAAATAACACGTTTCCCAGACATGAGTTTATCTGTGGCGGCCCCAAATGGATTTGCCGCTGCCTGTTCGCCCTTGAAGGCATACGTCACTCCCCATATCCCCATTCGTTAAAAAGGTGGCAGTCGATGGGAACGTCTACGTGTAATAACTGCTATCATGGCCGAAGCTCCAAAACATACCAACGAAACGAAAAGTTTTCTCTGAAGAGACAAAATAGAAAAACAGAGCTTACTCAGTTAAAAGCACAGTCAAGATCAACATTGCCTCAGCTTTCACTCGCTGGCGTGAGTTCAAAGACTTCTTGGCTCTGTTCCCGCTAAACTACATTTTGATTTGTTCCATGCTCAAATCAAAATGATAATGCTAATGTTAGCTATCAGAAATGTGCGTGGTAGCAATAAATAGCCACCAGTGTGATAGTTTCACACTACTTCTTTCAAAAAAACTCTCCTGCCGGTCTTTCCTTGCTCCTGACCTGCATCCGTCCCGATACATTCTTGGTAGCAGCGTCATGTTTGTAGAACAATCCAAGATCATTTCTTGATAGTGTCTGCTATTTAACATCAGCATAGCCATTAGACACCTAATATTTGTGACAATATTACATCATGTCAGTGTGACGCTATAGGCGCTAGTTCTCATGGGAAATGTGGTCTTCTTCTGGCGCCGCCAAAATCAACCAAAACTGAAAGTTCCTAAGTGGGGCTCTTAACACCGCTCATATTCACCTGGTCTGCCAGAGAATAAGAAGACATAGCAGGAGAAATTGGTGTTGTTACATTTAGGGAGTATTCAGACCCCACTGGATAGTTTTTCAAAAAAGCGACTTGTGACAAATATAGTGACGTTCTCTGTTCTTATTGGAGACTAGCATTAAAGTACACTACATTGCCAAAAGTATTTGGTCACCTGCCTTGACTCACATATGAACTTGAAGTGCCATCCCATTCCTAACCCACATGGTTCAATATGATGTGGGTCCACCTTTTGCAGCTATTACAGCTTCAACTCTTCTGGGAAGGCTGTCCACAAGGTTGCAGAGTGTGTTTATAGCAATTTTCCACCATTCTTTTAAAAGCGCGTTGGTGAGGTCACACACTGATGTTGGTGGAAAAGGCCTGGCTCTCATTCTCCAGTCTAATTCATCCCAAAGGTGTTCTATTTGGTTCAGGTCAGAACTCTGTGCAGGCTAGTCAAGTTCATCCACACCAGACTCTGTCATCCATGTCTTTATGGACCTTGCTTTGTGCACTGGTGCACAGTCATGTTGGAAGAGGAAGGGGCCTGCTCCCAACTGTTCCCACAAGTTTGGGAGCATGGAATTGTCCAAAATGTTTTGCTATCCTGGAGCATTCAAAGTCCCTTTCACTGGAACTAAGGGGCCAAGCCCAACTCCTGAAAAACAACCCCACACCATGATTCCTCCATCACCAAATTTCACATACGGCACAATGCAGTCCGAAATGTAGCATTCTCCTGGCAACCTCCAAACCCAGACTGGTCCATCAGATTGCCAGATGGAAAAGCGTGATTCATTACTCCAGAAAAGGCGTCTCCACTGCTCTAGAGTCCAGTGGCGACGTGCTTTACACCACTGCACCCCACGCTTTGCTTTGGACTTGGTGATGTATGGTTTAGATCAGTGGTTCTTAACCTTGTTGGAGGTACCGAACCCCACCAGTTTCATATGCGAATTCACCGAAGCCTTCCTTAGTGAAAAATAAAATGTTTTTTTTTTTTCAAATTCAAGACAAAGTTATACGGTATGTTTTTGGTAACACTTTAGTATGGGGAACATATTCTAAGCAACAAAGACTTAATTTAGAGTTTTTTGGACACTAGGGGAACATATTCTAAGTAACAAAGACTTAATTTAGTTATTGGGTTAGGGTTAAGGTTAGAGGGTTAGTATAATAAGGCCATGCCGAATAAGGCATTAATAAGTAGTTAATAATGACTAGTTAAGAGCCAATATGTTACTAATTTGCATGTTAATAAGCAACTAATTAAGTGTGAATATGTTCCCCGTACTAAAGTGTTACCATGTTTTTTACTGGTGCACAAAATGAACCGTGCATGAACATCACCTTGTTCAAAGAACAAAACCAACACAGTGCATAAACTCACAACAAATTACACACCTGCAAATCAGTCTGACCTCTGCTGTTGCCGTATCCGTAATACGCAGATAGGGAGAAGTTTTTATTTACGCGATGAGTCGGGTGTGTCTTGACCTCCGCCGAACCCCTGAGCCCGACTCACCGGACCCCTAGGGTTCGATCGAACCCAGGTTAAGAACCACTGGCTTAGATGCAGCTGCTCGGCCATGGAAACCCATTCCATGAAGCTCTCTGCGTACTGTACGTGGGCTAATTGGAAGGTCACATGAGGTTTGGAGTTCTGTAGCAACTGACTGTGCAGAAAGTCTTAGCACTATGCGCTTTAGCATCCGCTGACCCCTCTGTCAGTTTACGTGACCCACTACTTGGTGGCTGAGTTGCTGTTGTTCCCAAACTCTTCACTTTTCTTATAATAAAGTTGACTTTGGAATATTTAAGAGCGAGGAAATTTCACGACTGGATTTGTTGCACAGGCGGCATCCTATGACAGTTCCACGCTGGAAATCACTGAGAGCGGTCCAATCTACTCAGTGGCCTAGTGGTTAGTGTGTCCGCCCTGAGATCGGTAGGTCGTGAGTTCAAACCCCGGCCGAGTCATACCAAAGACTATAAAAATGGGACCCATTACCTTCCTGCTTGGCACTCGGCATGAAGGGTTGGAATTGGGAGTTAAATCACCAAAAATGATTCCAGGGCACGGCCACCGCTGCAGATCACTGCTCCTCTCACCTCTCAGGGGGTGATCAAGGGTGATGGGTCAAATGCAGAGAACGATTTCGCCACACCTCGTGTGTGTGTGACAATCATTGGTTCTTTAACCTTTAACTTCTGTCACAAATGTTTGTAGAAACAGTCTCCATGCCTAAGTGCTTGATTTTATACACCAAGTGATTAGGACCCCTTTTTCTTATTATTTGGATTGTTCTTTTTGGATGGGTGGCCACCATACTTTTGGCAATATAGTGTATGTTTAATATAGCACATCTCAACAAGCAGCCAGTGCTGTTTCTATCTGCACGGTTGATTGTAGTGGCCTTTTTTTCTACTGCTTGGCAAACTTAGTCATAAAGTGCTTTTTGGATGTGGATCTACTCCTTGGGATGGATATTCTGTGTTCTGTCAAGGTTCTTATAACCCCTAACTTGTGTTCTACTGGGCAATAAGAGTCAAAGCCTAAATGCTGGGCTGTGTGGGTAGGTTTTATTTACCGTAAACGTTAACATAGATTCAACATTGAGGGTTGAATTACTGTACTGCAATAACCTAACTGCAAGAGGCTGAGTTTTGTTTTTACTTTCCGTCTTTTGAATTCAAATTGTCGAGCCTCCCGTCTTTGGCCTCCTGGCCAATCACAAGTGTTTACACTGCAAATCTATGTGCACTGCAGATGTGTGCTAATAACTTGTGTTGTTTTACTGTTGGGGATGTAACGATAAAAATGATAACCCCGGTAGAACTCCAAACAGTTGATATACTCCAAACAGTCGCCCAGGGGGGGTCCTCACATCTGCGGTCCCCTCCAAGGTTTCTCATTGTCATCCCATTGGGTTGAGTTTTTTCTTGCCCTGATGTGGGATCTGAGCCGAGGATGTCGTTGTGGCTTGTGCAGCCCTTTGAGACACTTGTGATTTAGGACTATATAAGTAAACATTGATTGATTGATTGATAGATACTGTATTAAATTGAAATTATCCAAAAAAAGTGATTGATATCTGCACTTGACTCATGGACCAACAAGCGCGAGCTCGCTAGCTAACTTAAATGCTAACATAAATACAAGACAAATTGGCATCTTACCACTAAGAAAAAACACAATTTTAAATGTGTATATACACATTGCTGTCTTTTTGTCCTGTCCAGCTTCCCAGGCAAACAATATAGATGATGTAGATGCCCATATCGACTGTACACATTTACTTTACAAAAGAGAAGTGTGTGATACTTCTCTTGTTGCCTTATTTGTATTTGACTTTATTTAAATGGATTTATATTACTATTTGGTGCAGCCGGGACGGAGCAGGAGGGGATAGAAAGAGGAAAAAAAGGAAGACGGGGGGAAATTGTGGGGACAAGAGGGAGATAAAATAAAGATACAACAACAGCAAACACAACAACAACAATATAACAATATCAGCAAATAGGATATGTACATATATAATGGTAAAAGTGATAGCAAAGAAGCAGTTAGTGAAATAAATAATAATACAGGAATGACAATGAACATTATTACACTACAAAAGGATCAATACAAATACCATTAGAAATAGCACTATTGATAATGAATAATAACAATAATTACCTCTATTGTCAACAATACAATTGTTCAGATGCAACAACACATATGTAATGATAAATTGAAATACAAAAGAAAGCAGATAAATGAAGGAGAAGAAAGAGAAGCAAACTATATTAACCTTGTAGATTGTTATAATAACAATAGGTTAAGCTTGACACATTGCTGTCTAAGCAACTAAGATATTTAATTGTGTACATTGAACCTACAGCTTGAGCTTCTAGAACAAAGTGATCATTATATACTCAAAGGAATCAGACTTTTAAAACAGAAAAGCACATCATGAACACAGATGGTGGTGTCTACAACAGGAAGTGAAGCCCTCTTTTCAGTCATTCACAATCTTTGTCTAGGTGGAAGCACGAGAGAGAGCCTCACAAGTAAGAAGTTCTATAAAGTCACAGAAGTTACATTATAAACTGTTTAGTTTTTATCGATTATTTCTTCACTTTAAGAGTCTGTCTGCATAAAGCCAAATATTTTTCTAAGTAAATGATTGCATTCTGTTGTAATGTGTGGCACCTTGAGACAAGAATATGTTGGGTTTATGTCTTCCTTTTACTTTCCCAGTTGTATGCCCTTTCATGTATAAAATCACAAATCCAATTGCAATTTTGAAAAGAAAGATCGCAATGAGGTTTTCTTTCTCAAAATGGTGTACAGCCCTTCTGCAGACAGTAGGCCTGAGTGGAGCTCGGTTCTTGTGCTGAAGAAGGTGAAAGGTCTTCAACAGGAGGAACTCTGTAAAATTACATAACACTACATATAGTTGCACTACAAATTATTCAAAGAGAACTGCACTTTTTTTCATATTTTGCCTAGTGTTCACAATCATTATGAGACACAAGAACACACGTCTTTTCTTCTTTTTTTTACGACTTTAAAGATGATTAAAAAAACTTTTGAAAGAAAATGCAAATGAAAGTTACCGTTGTAGCCTTCAAAGTCTCTAAAACAACTTCAAAACCCTCCAACGTTTTATATACACACTGCAAGTATATATAATGTAGTAAAAGACACCCTCATAACAATATGTAGTAATATGTACAATATACACACTGCAAGTATATATATAATGTAGTAACAGACACCTTCATAACAATATGTATTACCGTATTTTTCGGATTATAAGTCGCAGTTTTTTTCATAGTTTGGCCGGGGATGCGACATTTACTCTGGAGCGACTTATGTGTGAAATTATTAACACATTACTGTAAAATATCAAATAATATTATTTATCTCATTCGCGTAAGAGACGAATCAAATGTCCGCAATCGTCACACACGTCAACCAATAAGAATTCGGCAGAAGTGCATTGTTCGTCATTGGCAGAAGTGCATTGTGGGTCATGGGATGCTAACTGCTGCTACATCCGTAGCTATTAAAATGGATTATTTCCACTTTATAAAAACTGACAAGTGCTGAACTAAAATGGCACTAAAAAGGAAATCATATACTGCAGATTATAAGCCGGACGTAGTGAAATATGCTGCAGAAAACGGTGATCGAGCAGCAGAAAGAAAGGGAACGGCACATATCAGAGGCGACACTGGGGAGGAAGATTTCATGGGATTTAGCGATCGGGAGCGACAGATTGTTCGGTAAACGTATAGCATGTTCTATATGTTATAGTTATTTGAATGACTCTTGCCATGATGTGTTGCGTTAACATACCAGGCACGCTCTCAGTTGGTTATTTATGTGTCATATAACGTACACTTATTCAGCCTGTTGTTCACTATTCTTTATTTATTTTAAATTGCCTTTCAAATGTCTATTCTTGGTGTTGGATTTTATCAAATAAATTTCCCCCAAAAATGCGACTTATACTCCAGTGCGACGTATATATGTTTTTTTCCTTCTTTATTGTGCATTTTCGGCCGGTGCGACGTATACTCCGGAGCGACTTATTGTCCGAAAAATACGGTATGTACAATATACACACTGCAAGTATATATATATAATGTAGTAACAGACACCTTCATAACAATATGTAATATGTACAATATACACACTGCAAGTATATATATATAATGTAGTAACAGACACCTTCATAACAATATGTAATATGTACAATATACACACTGCAAGTATATATATAATGTAGTAATAGACACCTTCATAACAATATGTAATATGTACAATATACACACTGCAAGTATATGTATAATGTAGTAACAAACATCTTCATACCAATATGTTATATGTACAATATACTGTACACACTGCAAGTATATATATATAATGTAGTAACAGACACCTTCATAACAGTATGTAATATGTACAATATACACACTGCAAGTGTGTATATATATATATAAATGCAGTAACAGACATCTTCATAACAATGTCATATGTACAATATACTCACTGCAAATGTGTTTGTATATATATATATATATATATATATATATATACACACACACTGCAAGTATATATATATAATGTAGTACGAGACACCTTCATAACAATATGTAATGTGTACAATATACACACTGCAAGTATATATATAATGTAGTACGAGACACCTTCATAACAATATGTAATATGTACAACATACACACTGCAAGTATATACTGTATATAATGTAGTAACAGACACCTTCAAAACAATATGTAATATGTACAATATACACACTGCAAGTATATATATATAATGTAGTACGAGACACCTTCATAACAATATGTATTATGTACAATATACACACTGCAAGTATATATAATGTAGTAACAAACATCTTCATAACAATATGTTATATGTACAACATACACACTGCAAGTATATATACCGTATATATAATGTAGTAACGGACACCTTCATAACAATATGTAACATGTACAATATACACACTGCAAGTATATATATACAGTATATATAATGTAGTAACAGACACCTTTATAACTGTCACGACTTGATCTTGGGAGTTTGCTTTTCCAGGATGCAACGGAAAGTTGGCACGGGCGAGACGGGAATTAAGGTACATTTTTTTATTGAAACACTAGAACTAACTATAAATACAAAAAAAGGATCAAACAAAAAGCGCGCACAGTGGCGGAGAATAAACTATGAAAAAACAAAAAGACTATAAACATGGAACCAAAACTTACTGTGACAAGGGACATGAAGCAGGATCATAGAGGAATGGACAGAGCATAAATGTGGTGCGGTATGGGGTGCGAGGTCGTCAGAAAAACAAACTGAAAAACACTGAATTTAAATACTACAGACATGATTAACGAAAACAGGTGCGTGACTCAAGACGTGAAACAGGTGCGTGACTCAAGACGTGAAACAGGTGCGTGACGTGACAGGTGAAAACTAATGGTTGCTATGGTGACCAGACAAGGGAGTGAAAAGACGGAAACTAAACAAAACATGACTTAAAACAAAACATGATAATACAGACATGACAGAACCCCTCCCTTAAGGACAGATACCAGATGTCCAAGAAAAAAAAACTTAACAAAAGTCATGGGAGGGCGGGAGGGGGACATGGCGGTGGGTCGCCAGACCACGTGTCCCCGTATCCACCGGGGCAGTTAGGTGGCGGCGGCGAGTGGAACGCCGCTGCCGCAGGCGAGGCGGGCGCCCAGGGAATGGCCACATTCGTGGCCGACTGGGAGGTGGGCGCACTTGGCGTGGCGGGCGACCAGGTAGCGGCCATATCCGTGGCCGACGAGGGGGCAGGCGCGTCGTCATCGTGGCAGGCGTGGCTTGGCGTGGTGAGTCAGGCGGCGAAGCTCGGCGTGGGTCTTGGTATAGGTCTTGGTCTTGGCGTGGGTGTTGGTCTTGGTGTGGGTCTTGGCATGGCGGGTCTTGGTCTTGGCATGGCGGGTCTTGGTCTTGGCATGGCGGGTCTTGGTCTTGGCATGGCGGGTCTTGGTCTTGGCATGGCGAGTCTTGGTCTTGGCATGGCGAGTCTTGGTCTTGGCATGGCGAGTCTTGGTCTTGGCATGGCGAGTCTTGGTCTTGGCATGGCGAGTCTTGGTCTTGGCATGGCGAGTCTTGGTCTTGGCATGGCGAGTCTTGGTCTTGGCATGGCGAGTCTTGGTCTTGGCATGGCGAGTCTTGGTCTTGGCATGGCGAGTCTTGGTCTTGGCATGGCGAGTCTTGGTCTTGGCATGGCGAGTCTTGGTCTTGGCATGGCGTATCTTGGTCTTGGCATGGCGTATCTTGGTCTTGGCATGGCGTGTCTTGGTCTTGGCTTAGCGGGTCTTGGTCTTGGCTTAGCGGGTCTTGGTCTTGGACTTGTTGAGCTGGTACCGGAGCTTGGCGTCGTGGAGCTGGTACCGGAGCTTGGCGTCGTGGAGCTGGTACCGGAGCTTGGCGTCGTGGAGCTGGTACCGGAGCTTGGCGTCGTGGAGCTGGTACCGGAGCTTGGCGTCGTGGAGCTGGTACCGGAGCTTGACGTCGTGGAGCTGGTACCGGAGCTTGACGTCGTGGAGCTGGTACCGGAGCTTGGCGTCGTGGAGCTGGTACCGGAGCTTGGCGTCGTGGAGCTGGTACCGGAGCTTGGCGTCGTGGAGCTGGTAGTGCAGGTGGAGGTGGTCTTGCTGGGGGTTGCGGCTTGGCATGGTAAAAGACTGGTAAGGGCGGTCGTGCTGGAGGCTGTGGCTTGACAGGTCGGAAGACTGGTGGTGGCGGCCGTGAGGGAGGCTGTGACTTGACAAGGTGATGCTGATCCACCCCACCTGAACAATTCCCAGCCCTAGCCCCCCCCTCAAGGGGCGGATACCAGACGCGCTCCCTGCGGTCTGGAACTCTCTGTAGGGGTGGGCGGAGGAGGGCAGAAACTTCCCCATTAAATTGTCCAAATTGTTTTGTTTTTTTATCCCCCACCTGGGGTTGTGTGGGCGGAAAAAAAGAAAAAAATTGTGACGGGGGCGGGACTTGAGTCTTGGGGGGCGGGGCATGAGTCTTGGGGGGCGGGGCATGAAATATGGGACGTGGCTTGGACTGATTAGACCTGATCTCTAAAAACATGTTTTGATAATGATTTATCAAAGTCATGCCATTAGTGTCTTTTGTTGGAGGCGGGTGTTCAAAAGAAAAAGAGTTGGAAAAAAAATCCTGGGCTGTGATGTCATCCTGGGGAAGCCGGGCAGACTGCTGCTTGCTTCCGCCCGGAGGGGGAGGGGCTTGTGGGAGTGGCGTGTCCTGCCGGCTCGCGGAAGTCTTTCCCCGTCCTTGGTGACGTTTCCGGGACGGGAGCGACGCGCCGATCGGCACCAGCTTGCCTCCATTCCCCCACATCATCCCCCTGCGCTCCCTGGGGGAATAGCGAAGCGTCTCGGCTTCCATGGCGCGCAGGACCTCCCACGTTCCTTCGTCCAATCTATCCAACTCGGCCAACTTAGGTGGGGAAAAGCGGGTCTGCTGACGACCTACTGTCACGACTTGATCTTGGGACTTTGCTTTTCCAGGATGCAACGGAAAGTTGGCACGGGCGAGACGGGAATTAAGGTACATTTTTTTTATTGAAACACTAGAACTAACTATAAATACAAAAAAAGGATCAAACAAAAAGCGCGCACAGTGGCGGAGAATAAACTATGAAAAAACAAAAAGACTATAAACATGGAACTAAAACTTACTGTGACAAGGGACATGAAGCAGGATCATAGAGGAATGGACAGAGCATAAATGTGGTGCGGTATGGGGTGCGAGGTCGTCAGAAAAACAAACTGAAAAACACTGAACTTAAATACTACAGACATGATTAACGAAAACAGGTGCGTGACTCAAGACGTGAAACAGGTGCGTGACGTGACAGGTGAAAACTAATGGTTGCTATGGTGACCAGACAAGGGAGTGAAAAGACGGAAACTAAACAAAACATGACTTAAAACAAAACATGATAATACAGACATGACAATAACAATATGTAATATGTACAATATACACACTGCAATATATAATGTAGTAACAGACACCTTCATAACAATATGTAATATGTACAATATACACACTGCAAGTATATATATAATTTAGTAAGAGACATCTTCACAACAATATGTAATATGTGCAATATTTACTGTATTTTGATCATTTTAATCATTTCCAGGACTGATTTCTTCCACACATTGATTTCAGTTTCCATAGCAGCGCATGTCTGACAATGTGTGTTCCTACTTCCGGAATCAAACACCAGTGTTTTTTAATTATGCCAGACTTGGTAACAGACAACAAAGACGACTATTTTGGGACAAATGAGGATATACAACCTTATACTTTTGAAGCCGAGTATACTGCTGCTTCTAGAAGCGAGCACGAAGGAAAAGTGAAACGTTGGAGCAGATGGAAGCTGAGAGAGTGAGGTAAACGCGATTGTGACGCTATAAATATGGAACTTGAAGCAAAGTTATTTTGACATATATGGCGTGCTTCAACAAAATCAACTGGAAAAGTCCTGGGCCAGCTGTACCAGACAGACAACTGTCCATTGAGTGAGTCACTTTAATATCCAACATGATACACACAGCACGTCATGTGTGTTATTACAACTACACTGTCTGGCTAGCTGTGTACCAACAAAACATGAAATAATACTTTACAAATACTGTAATGTGATTGTTAATGTTTTTTACTCAGTACAGATTGGTGTTCTATCACAGTGTTGTGTTACAAACTTAAACGTGTTTCGTGTTGATGTAGAACAGGGGTGTCAAACTCAAATACAGAGTGGGCCAAAATTTAAAACTGAACAAAGCCAAGGTTGAACAAATTAACCTTTTAATAGGGACCCAAACAAGTTTTGCATTGAATATTGAACAAGCAAGGCATATATAACTTTATAGTGACATGCAAAATCGAGTTTCAAATAATAATAATAATAATTCTAAAATATCAATGGCATATCAAATACAATTTAAATAAAAATGGAATGCCTCTTTTCTATTTGCAGCCTTCTGAGGTAAATATCAACATTAACTTTATCCACAGGCTAATAAATTTGAAAATAAAATAACAATGAATAAAACAACCATTCAGGACTTTAAACTGCTCAGTTTGCAACACACTGATCTAATCTGATGTGCCCAAGCCAGATACCTGCCATCTTTTCTTGGTAGCTAGTTCATTAATGTCGGAGCTCAGGCTTTGAGCTGAGGCAACCTTCATTATCGAACAAAGGTGTTCATCAGTCATTATATCTCGTAGTCCACCCGGACCACAGTCTTGGGGGCGTGCCTTAAAGGAACTGCCTTTAACGTCCTCTACGAGCTGTCGCCACGTCCGCTTTTCATCTATTCTAACAACGTGCCGGCCCAGTCACAAGTTATGTGACTGGGCCGGCACACGCGAATGCAACGCATACTTGATCAACAGTGATACAGGTTACACTGAGGGTGGCCCTATAAACAACTTTAACACTGTTAGAATTATACGCCACACTGTGAATCCACACCAAACAAGAATGACAAACAAATTTCGGGAGAACATCCGTACCGTAACACAACATAAACACAACAGAACAAATACCCAGAACCCTTTGCAGCACTAACTCTTCCGGGACGCTACAAAACACACACACACACACACCCCACCCCACACACCTTGTAGCGTCCCGGAAGAGTTAGTGCTGTTAGTATATACGCCCACCCTCAGTGTAACCTGTATCGCTGTTGATCAAGTATGCGTTGCATTCACTTGTGTGTGCGTGCAGATGCCGCACATATTATGTGACTGGGCCAGCACTTGTTGGACTGGATGAAAAGCGGACGTGACGATTTTCAGGAGGGGCACTGAAATTTGGGAGTCTCCCGGAAGGGTTGGCAAGTATGAGAATTAGCGGTGAATGCGGTGTTACCGCGGCACCGCCGCTGTATATAATCGGCGGGCCAGTTCTAGTGTTAATTTGATATTGCCTCAAGGGCCAAGTGTATTACACGTAGGGCCAATTTTGGCCCGCGGGCCAGAGTTTGACACCATGATGTAAAAGCTAGCTTATCTCTTTATGCAGCTAGCTTTTACTGCTAATACCGTAGCATGGCGATGTGTTAGTACGCTAGAAAAATAGTTCCTGAGTGTTCACTCTTACAATAACAATGTTGTACAGTTTGGTTATTATACAGGTTACATACATGAAGTATTGTTGATAGTTTTTGAATACATTTTAAAGTGATTTCGAGGTAGAATTGATTGCTACCATTAGATGCATTGCTAGTCACCCAAAAAGAGACGATTTTTACATGTTAGAAAGCGGGGGGGGAAACTTTTTCTTCTTGTCTGTCATAATGATTGTGCACGACAGGCAACATTCCAAAAAAGTGCAGTTCCCCTCTTAAGCCCTCAGTAAATATAGAACTGTAAACAATTTACATTTTTTGTCACATTTAATTGTACGAATGCTCACCTATGAATGTACTGTATATTTTGTAAATAAATGTAACAAACAATGGAGTTGAATCATATCAAGTGTAAAATGTCCAGTGATAGCTGAAGTACTTGTAAAAATCCTTTCAACATTCCGGACTCTTACTAATTCAACTATTTAGTTTGTGTGTGTTAATGACTGTGTTTTTTACACAAATGTCAACTGCATGCCAAAGTGCTAACACTGCTTCCTTTTGGGTGGTCCAGACAAGGAAGACTGCAGGCTGGCTGGCAGGGGAACTTTCCAAAGAGAACCACCAGGTAGCACTGCTGAGCGGGGAGATGCAGGTGGAGCAGAGGGCTGCAGTGATCGAACGATTCCGAGACGGGAAGGAGAAGGTTCTTGTCACCACAAATGTCTGTGCTCGAGGTGAGGAAGACAAAAAGTAAATGGTAAATGGGTTGTACTTGTATAGCGCTTTTCTACCTTTTTAAGGAACTCAAAGCGCTTTGACACTATTTCCGCATTCACACACTGATGGATGAAGTAGATTCACATCATTTGAATGTCTCCTTCTCATGATGTACTCCTCTTTTCATGCTTGCCTATTAGGTATTGATGTGGAGCAGGTATCGGTGGTGATCAATTTTGACTTGCCAGTCGACCGGGATGGTAACCCAGACAACGAGACGTATCTCCACAGGATCGGCCGCACGGGCCGATTCGGCAAAAGAGGGTTGGCCATCAACATGGTGGACAGCAGGATGAGTATGAACATCCTCAACAGAATCCAGGATCATTTTAGTAAGTGTTACTTTTTTACAAGACATGCAGCTTCTTTAAATAATTGCGATGTTCAGAATATTGAACTAGCATATCAAATAAATGCTTATTGATATATTAGGGGTGTCTCATTCCAATATTGATATTGGTTCGATACCAGCATAAAAAGCAATATTTTTTATATACGCTGCGATACCCCGCCTTCCGCCCGATTGTAGCTGAGATAGGCTCCAGCGCCCCCCGCGACCCCAAAGGGAATAAGCGGTAGAAAATGGATGGATGGATACAAGCAGCCCTGCGGCACGCTGCTTGTGCAAAGCTGGACAGCCAGTTAACGTCTAAGGCAGGGTGTCACATTTATTTGAGCTCAGGGGCCGCATGGAGGAAAATGGGGTAAAATCATGGCATAATAACTTCAAAATACAACTGCAGACTGTTTTACTTGCGCCCAAAATAGAACAAGCACATTCTGAAAATTTTCATCCCGCAAATACCGTATTTTTCGGAGTATAAGTCGCACCGGCCGAAAATGCATAATGAAGGAAAAAACATATATAAGTCGCACTGGAGTATAAGTCGCATTTTTTTGGGGAAATTAATTTGATAAAACCCAACACCAAGAATAGACATTTGAAAGGCAATTTAAAATAAATAAAGAATAGTGAACAACAGGCTGAATAAGTGTACGTTATATGACACATAAATAACCAACTGAGAACGTGACTGGTATGTTAACGTAACATATTATGGTAAGAGTCATTCAAATAACTATAACATATAGAACATGCTATACGTTTACCAAACAACCTGTCACTCTTAATCGCTAAATCCCATAAAATCTTATACGTCTAGTCTCTTACGTGAATGAGCTAAATAATATTATTTGATATTTTACGGTAATGTGATAATAATTTCACACATAAGTCGCTCCTGAGTATAAGTCGCACCCACGGTCAAACAATGAAAAAAACTGCGATTTATAGTCCGAAAAATACGGTAATCCTCTTGACAAAACACTTAAAACTTAATCTCAGTGTATCTACAAAGCAATTCAACTTGAACTCACAGCCCATCTAGGATTGAACACAAAAAACCTCTTCTAATTTGTCATTTCCCCACACCTAGTGTGTGAGAGACAATCATTGGTACTTTATCTTTAATTTCTACACATTCATCCTGTGCTAACTCAACAAACTATTCAAGAGTTACTCCCTGCCTTCTAGGCATCACTGTGTACTGATAGAAAAATAATAGCTGTGTGTGAACAATTTCAACAAAGCAAAAATAAAAACCTCAAAGACTGACAGTATTGCAGTCAATCACACTCTTCAATTTCTTGACATTTTGCACATAACTATATCAATGTGTCTCATGCAGCATTTGAAGTTACCAATTGTTTATTTTACGTCGGGTCAAGGGGGAGGAGTCACTCTACTGTGTAACTCTTGCTCGCCCCGGTATCAACTATTTGCTTGCCTAACAGAATTGTTATTGCGACATCCAGTGGACACATTTAGAACAGCAGTTTCTTTCATTTAAAAATGCAGCTCAATTTGACACTTAGCTTTTACACTCATCTGCCATTGAACCTGTTCTATTTGACATCCCTGATTTAAGGCCTTGTTCACACTGCAGTTCAATTCCATATGCGACTGTATCACATTTGTTTATCAAATCAAATCAAATCAACTTTATTTATAGAGCACATTTAAAATTTACCACAGGGGTAGCCAAAGTGCTGTACAATGAACAGGTTAAAAGATAAAACGAGTACCGAGCAAACACAACACAACACAAACAGAACACGATAAAAAAATAAATAATTAAAATAGAATTAATAAAAACATAAAAACAGGATCACAGCAGGTGTATTATGGGGCGCCATTGCAGGATGGATATCACTCAGTGTTAAAAGCCATGGAATAAAAGTATGTTTTTAAGAGAGATTTAAAAACAGGAAGAGAGGAGGCTTGTCTAACACTCAGGGGTAGGTCGTTCCAGAGCTTGGGAGCAGCAACGGCGAAAGCTCTGTCACCTCTTATGTACAATTCTGATTTTTTTATATCTGACCGAGGCCTCTTTCGTATGTGGAAATATCCGAAATAAATCAGGTATAAATGCAATGCGTCCTCAATGCAAACGCTCTCGCGCTCAGGTCGCATTCATCCGACCAGAACGTCTTTAAAAAGCGATAAGCACTATAATTATTTGCCTAAATAGACTGTTGCAAAATAAGTAGTTGACAATGGAGCAGAAACCAGGTGAAAATAAAATGTTTTATATACTTGCAGTGTGTATATTGTACATATTACATCTTGTTATGAAGGTGTCTGTTACTACATTATATATAGACTTGCAGTGTGTATATTGTACATTTTACATATTGTTATGAAGGTGTCTGTTACTAAATTATATATATACTTGCAGTGTGTATATTGTACATATAACATATTGTTATGAAGGTGTCTCTTACTACATTCCAATTAGCTGCATCTTCCAAGCGTTTTTTTTTTATCATTAAAAAAAAGGGGTGTGTTCTTATCTCATAATGATTGTGAATGATTACAAAAAAAAAAAAAAAAGTGCAGTTCCCCTTTTACTCTTTTAGGTTCTACTTATATTTGATTTATTTAATAGAGACTTGCCGAGTTTCAAGAACTCGTAGACAATATAAAATGCAAATAATGTCAAGATAATAGTTAAATGGAAATAATAAACGTTAAAATTATATCAAACAAAGTAATCACTGCAAACTTCTGCGTTCTTCCACTCTGCTCCCTTGGACTAGAATGCGTCCTACTTTACTTTTTTGGTCAAATCTTGCACTCTTCCGAGGAACTCTGAAGAAACGTTTATCCTTTTGACCATTTGAACGGTTCCAACAGCCTAAAACAACGCAAGCATAGGGCATATTTCTTGGAGAAAGGCTAAATGGTGCCTTGAACACTACGACACTCCCTTGATACCACTTGGACCTGTCATGTTGCATTTTGTGTGATAGCAAACAAAGGACACCACTAACGCTGCACTTTGTCTTTGCAGATAAGAAAATTGAAAAGCTGGACACTCATGATCTGGACGAAATAGAGAAGATCGCCGGCTAAAATAAAGCAAGTGATGTACATTTCTACTATGTTTTAGGTTTCTCTTTTAGTTTCTGCACATTCACACATGACGGGGACTTGAGGCTACAGGTGTTTGGTGTGTGAAACATACCCCATTTCACTCTTTTTACATCTTGGAATAAAGTTGTAATCATACCTGCCAACATTTGAAATCAGAAAAACCTAGTAGCCAGGGTCCAGGGGCCGCAGGCCCCGGTAGGTCCAGGACAAAGTCCTGGTGGGGGGGTTCAGGCTTCGCCCCCCGACGCAAAATGATTATTAGCATTCAGACAGGTTAAAATGTTGCTAAAACCATCACTTTTCTATCAGTCACAGTGACTTTTCAAAACAAAAATATTACAGCAAAAATCATATGGGTTGATTGACATGTTTATTCTGTAAGCTAACTTCAATAGTTTGACATTATTTTGACAGTTAATGCCATTTATCACAAGACTTCAATTTGTTAATTGAAAGTATAAACAGTATAAACACTTTTTACAGTAAACAAATGGTAAAACAGTACTAAACAATTCCATTAAAAAAAAATTGGTGTCATTATTAACTTTCTGTCCAAGCTTGTATAATCTACTGCCTTGTTCAATTGTAAAAAATATTCTGTGCCTAAAATTCACATTTCTATCACAATTATCATACTGTAAACATGGTAAGCTAACTTCATTAAAATTAATAGTCCTGTCAATAGCATGGAATTACAATTCAAATGTAGTTTTTTTGTAAGCCTTTCAAAAGAATTCAAAATATGAAAAATTAATGAAAATTAATTTAAGCCATCAGACACTTGAAAAGTGGCACATCACATCTCTAATGTACCGGTAATCATTTTAACTTTTCAACAGAAATAGCACTGCAAAAATATTAAGGACATACTTCTGTATTTTGGTAGTTATGCTGTCAACATTTAACAAGATTTCTTCAACTTGGACTTGAAAGCATAAATAGTATTAACACTTTTAACAGTATAACAGTACTAAACAATTCCAATAGATAACATTGGTGTCATTACCTTTTTGTGGCTAAAATCCGAAAAACGTTGAAAGTTTTCCACTTGTATCGCTAGCAACGACATTAGACTTGTGTTTTTTTGTCCCAACGTGGTCTTTTACATCGCTAATTCCTCCGTGTCCGATCGAAAAATCTTGTCTGCACAAGGTGCAATTCGCGTAGTTTTCACCCTTTTTGGAACGGATAATTATTCCCGGATAGGCTCTTGAATATTCTTCACGGAATGACTGCAGTTTTCTTTTCGGTTTAAGACTCGTTTGCGATTTTTCTCCGGCTGATTCCACGATCGTTCGCTCGTTTGGAAACAATGGCAACAAGTGCCTCGTGCTTGGCAGCGGTGCTATAAATAGCCTCGCGCATTTAAAAAAAATTTTTTTTTTTTTAATTAATGAAAAACCGTATTTTTTATCACTGCAACCGTAACCCGGAATAGGTTGATGAAAACCGTACTAATTACGGGAAAACCGGAGTAGTTGGCAGGTATGTGTAATGCTTAAAAAGCGATGTATTTTGTACACGTCAAGATTCCCCCATCCAAAAAAAAGCAATTAGACACGGCGGTTCCTTTGGAGTGAATGTATCCTCCCTCCCAGGGCCACAGTAGGAAGGGTGAAGTTGGGTATGCTGCTGCTCGTACACCTGTGCTCACACCACACCAGATTCAGGGTGCATAGCCTCTTGTCAAAAAAGCTGCCGATAGAGATCACATTTCTGTCTCCATAACTTTATGCTAGCTTTTAGCTTTGAAACATTTTGCACATAAAGCTTTGGAGCATTCAGGTCTGATTTGTTTTCTCTCCTCAACCAGGGTTGGACTTTTCTTATTCACGCAACAACGACACACTTCGTGACCATTGTGAGAGATAAATACACCACTCAAGTGCATTATTTATACATATGATTTTTCTTATTGATGATCTCAAATATCGGGCTGAATAGGACTTAGTGTTTTCAATAAGGAATTCTCTTGAGACCAATGCTGATTTGAGGGATGTACCACACGGTCGTAACAAAAGCTGACATGTCGGCCTTTGAAATGATACAAAGTGTGATTGATTTATCCATTGGGTCACTTCTGAGAAGTGCAAAATAAGACCCACATTCAACTTTAATGGACATCAATTGTTCAAAGTGGGTTACTTAAAAGAGTTGCGGGTGTGAGTGAACCTTCAACAAACCTCATTTGACCATGGTGGTGGTCTGCTTTTATTCTATTCACTGTTTACGCTAGCAGGATTATCTGTGAACTCTTTTTAGGTGAGGAAAGTATGCAGTTTTATTGGCATGTATACTTTGTGAACAACTGTCTTCATGGTAGACAAACCTTTGCTAGTGTTACACTCCTTGTTTTGGTATGACAAGACACACCTATACGTGTAGCGAGGATGCACTCGTGTATGCTTTTAGTAGCAATGAAACATGTTTATCTGTGTCCTAAAACACATGCAGTATTAACCAATAAAGTGGCGTATACACTTGAAAGAATGACATTGTTACTCATCTGAGACTCCTGTGGAAGGATGAGTGGACCTTTGTGGGGACGAGAGGAGATCTGATGGGACATGCAGAAGTTAGTATCGCTTTATTGTACAGTATGTATTGTACACTTAAAGAGGAACTGCACTTTTTTTATTCACAATAATTGCACAAGAAAAGACTAAAGTTTCTTTTTTTTTTTGCATTCTAACATGTAAAAATCAGCTCTTTCTTGGTGTCTAGCAATGCAGTTAATGGTAGCAATCAGTTCTACCTCATAATCACTTAAAAATGCATTCAAAAACCCTCAACAATAATTTATAGGAAGTGTGGCTCGCAATATTAAAGTTGAGTTGTAAAGGAAAAAAAGATTTGCAAACCCCCCAAAATTATTTGCAATCAGAAGTTTTTGTTTGAATTTTTTTGTTATTTTTTTATTATTGTTTCGGGCTGCAAATCCATTATTTTAGTTTGGTTGCAAAAAAGACATGAGGAATGCTGATTGTATACAAACATTACCAGTAGTCAATTCAAAAAGAGAATAAGATAGACTTTTTTTTGTAATTATTTGTTATAAGTTCTTACTATTAAACATTTTCTGCCATCGGATTGAGCGCCTCACCAGCCATGAACCTCACAGCACGTAAAATAACTCCAGAATATATAGCCACATAATTATTTCCCCTCGGGGATTAATAAAATATTCACACCACTTTTGAATGTTTCTTTGCAGCCATTTGCTAAAATCTAAAAAGTTAATTTTAGTTCTCATTCATGTTCACTCAGATCTCAGCAAACAGAAATCTTTGCAAATGTATTAAAAATGGTAAAAATGACATGTACTTGAGTATTGACAGCCTTTGTTCAATACTTAGTTTATGCATCTTTGGCAGCAATTTCAGCCTATTTTTTTAACACAATGCCACCAGCTTGGCACACCTATCTTTGGACAGTTTCAACAGTTCCTCTTTCAGCACCTCTCAAGCTTCATCAGGTTTAATGAAGTGTTGGTTTTATCCAGGAACTCTCCCAAGTGTCTGAGTTCTTGCCGCTGAAAAGCATCCCCACACCATGATGCTGCCACCACCATGCTTCACTGTAGGGATGGTATTGGTGGTGATGAGCGGTGTCTGGTTTCCTCCAAACATTCACGCCAAAGGCTTCAATCTTTGTCTCATCAGACCAGAGAATTATACTTTCTCATGGTCTGAAAGTCTTTCAGGTTCATGTTGGCAAACTTTTGACTAAGAAATGACTTCCGTCTGACCACTATACCATACAGGCCTGATTGGTGGATTCCTGCAGATATGGTTGCATACCTGCCAACTACTCCGGTTTTCCCGTAATTAGTACGGTTTTCATCAACCTATTCCGGGTTACGGTTGCAGTGATAAAAAATACAGTTTTTCATTAATTAAATTTTTTTAATTTTTTTTTAAGTTTTATTCACGAAATCGCGTAACAACAATCACAATCGACACTGCTTCCCGTAACTTCCTATCGAGCCATTCCGAATGCCATGCGCGAGGCTATTTATAGCACCGCTGCCAAGCACGAGGCACCTGTTGCCCATTGTTTCCAAACGAGCGAACGATCATGGAATCAGCCGGAGAAAAATCGCAAACGAGTCTTAAACCGAAAAGAAAACTGCAGTCATTCCGTGAAGAATATTCAAAAGCCTATCCGGGAATAATTATCCGTTCCAAAAAGGGTGAAAACTACGCGAATTGCACCTTGTGCAGACAAGATTTTTCGATCGGACACGGAGGAATTGGCGATGTAAAAGACCACGTTGGGACAAAAAAACACAAGTCTAATGCCGTTGCTAAATTTGGATTTTAGCCACAAAAAGGTAATGACACCAATGTTATCTATTGGAATTGTTTAGTACTGTTATACTGTTAAAAGTGTTTATACTATTATTGCTTTCAAGTCCAAGTTGAAGAAATCTTGTTAAAAGTTGACAGCATAACTACCAAAATACAGAAGTATGTCCTTAATATTTTTGCAGTGCTATTTCTGTTGAAAAGTTAAAATGATTACATTAGAGATGTGATGTGCCACTTTTCAAGTGTCTGATGGCTTAAATTAATTTTCATGAATTTTTCATATTTTGAATTCTTTTGAAAGGCTTACAAAAAAACTACATTTGAATTGTAATTCCATGCTATTGACAGGTCTATTAATTTTAATGAAGTTAGTTTACCATGTTTACAGTATGATAATTGTGATAGAAATGTGAATTTTAGGCACATAATATTTTTTACAATTGAACAAGGCAGTAGATTATACAAGCTTGGACAGAAAGTTAATAATGACACCAATTTTTTTTTTTAATGGAATTGTTTAGTACTGTTTTACCATTTGTTTACTGTAAAAAGTGTTTATACTGTTTATACTTTCAATTAACAAATTGAAGTCTTGTGAAAGGTTGACAGGATAACTGGCATTAACTGTCAAAATAATTTCAAGCTATTGAAGTTAGCTTACAGAATAAACATGTCAATCAACCCATATGATTTTTGCTGTAATATTTTTGTTTTGAAAAGTCACTGTGACTGATAGAAAAGTGATGGTTTTAGCAACATTTTAACCTGTCTGAATGCAATCAATCATTTTGCGTCGGGGGGCCCCTGAACCCCCCACCAGGACTTTGTCCTGGACCTACCGGGGCCTGCGGCCCCTGGACCCTGGCTACTAGGTTTTTCTGATTTCAAAAGTTGGCAGGTATGTGGTTGTCCTTCTGGAAGGTTCTCCTCTCTCCACAGAGGAATGCTGTAGCTCTGACAGAGTGACCATCGTGTTCTTGGTCACCTCCCTGACGAGACTAAGATGAATGCAGCAATGTACGGAGACATCCTGAATGAAAACCAACACTTCCCATCCAACCTGATGGAGCTTGAGAGGTTGGGCAAAGATAAGTGTGCCAAGCTGGTGGCATCATATTCAAAAAGACTTGAGGATGTATTTTCTGCCAAAGGTGCATCAACAAAGTATTGTTTAAAGGCTGTCAATACTTACAGTCGTGGTCAAAAGTGTACATACACTTGTAAAGAACATAATGTCATCAATGTCTTGAGTTTCCAATCATTTCTACAATTCTTATTTTTTTGTGATATATTGATTGGAGCACATACTTGTTGGTCACAAAAAACATTCATGAAGTTTGCTTCTTTTATGAATTTATTATGGGTCTACTGAAAATGTGACCAAATATGCTGGGTCAAAAGTATACATACAGCAATGTTAATATTTGCTTATATGTCCTTTGGCAAGTTTCACTGCAATAAGGCGCTTTTGGTAGCCATCCAAAAGCTTCTGCTTGAGTTTTTGACCACTCCTCTTGACAAAATTGGTGCAGTTCAGCTAAATGTGTTGGTTTTCTGACATGGACTTGTTTCTTCAGCATTGTCCACACGTTTAAGTCAGGACTTTGGGAAGGCCATTCTAAAACCTTCATTCTAGCCTGATTTAGCCATTCCTTTACCACCTTTGATGTGATAAAATAAGAGTTGTATAAATGATTGGAGACTCAAGACAGCCATGACATTATGTTCTTTACAAGTGTATGTAAACTTTTGACCACTTTTGTGATTTTTTTAGTTTGTAATAAATGAGCAAAAATGTCAGTGTATTTTCTATCAAGGTGGGTGCTGAGTGCACATGACTGATAAATGAAATTAACTTTTTTGATTTTGGCAAACAAAGTGGGTAATGTTCCCATCCGACTTACCGGACTCTTTGTAGTTGACCCTGGTGAGGAAGAGGCCCTGAGGTGGAGCAGCCATGTTGGAAGGATAGACCAAAGAGTGGCGTGCCTCCATCATCTCTTTCAGTTTGGGAAGAGTGAGTCTCCCCTGGCCCACGGCCACCAGAGCACCGGTCATGCGACGCACCTACCATGACCACCAAATTTAATACGAGTCACATATACAACATGGACAGATTGTGTCTGGAAACAACTGATAGTGTTGTCTTAAGCACAACATGAAGACAACTCTGCCATGTATACCACCTAATATTTCTCATTTTCAGCAAATACTTGAACATACCTGCTTGTACAGAAAGGACTGGCTTTGAAAGGTCAGCTCCCACACTGGAATGTGTCTGCAAAACAATGTTCAGTTACGCTGCAGTACATAGTCAATATGAATATTATCTTTTAAATACCTTGATCACTCAACATTAGGTACACCTATTCAATTAATCTCATTCAAGTCGGCCTTTATAGACTTGAAATAAAAGTGATCATTTTAATCTACATTTCATTCATTTGCTTGTGTAGCTACGCTTTGCTGTAAATGTTGCTCACATTTATAGCCTACATGTTGACGGTGGAGGCCTTTTATACCGCAAATGAAACCACCTCCCTCTCCAGAAGTATCAAATACATTTTGATACAATAATTGATCACTGTTTAAATATATATCTTGTTGCTACTTTTTTCCCCAGACAAAAAACTTTATAAATGTTATATAGATTCACCCGGTCACAATTTTAGCAAAAAAATAGCATGTATGTATATTGCAAAACCATCACAATTTTATTTTAGCACAGCATAATTGTATGTTCATGTATTTTGGCCGAATTGTTTCTTAGTCCCGTTCTTATGCAATATATTTGGTTATTTGTTTTCTTATCAGCCTGACCAAATCCCAAGATTATGTGTCAAATCATCTTTGTGATTTTGACTGGGTTGAAGTACTTAGAAGTAGGTTAGATTTTAAATGTGATTCAAATGAAGAGTCAGATGACTAAATTCAGTGTTAATATGTGAGTGGGTCTTTATGTAGTGGAAACATTCATCATTCCTTTAGTTCTCAGGCTCCATGCACTCTCTCTCTCTGTCTGTCTGTCTCCCTCCCTCCACTGATTTTTATTCCAGCAGCTCTTCTATCACATTTGGACAACAGCACAGTTAGTGAACATTCAACACGCCGTGGCGTTGACCTTTGTCCAAAGAAAACAAACCTTCATGTGGTCAGTCCTACCTGTGGTAATGCTCACAGACGAAGGCCCTCCCGGGGTTTATCCTGACCACTTCCAGCGTCTTCACAGGGTTTTTAGAAGCTATGTCGGAGTTGATGGCCTGGAAGCTGCTGAAGTCGTGAGTCCCGACCAACATGGCAGCCGCCTCCCTCATGGCTCCGACATCCAGCTCCCTGAAGACAGACACGCTGGTAAGAAACACCTTTGACTTTTGGAACAGTTTGCACAAATAAGGTTGGTTGTCACACCACCAGAGGGTGCTGTCTCTCAGATTGTGCTATAAAAACCTACATAGTCCTTTCTACAGGGAGACACCAGAACATTTTCATCTCCTCAGTATTTGTCTTCTAGGCTTTTACACAAAAACAAGTTCTTCTGAAACAGTGCCAAGGGAAAGCTATAGTTTAGTTGATTATTAGCCAGCTAACTAGTTCTTACACGACCTTCATGCTATAGCAAAACAATGACAGTTGTCACATTTTCTTTGGGGTTGGTTGTCACATATATGTCTCATATATTCATACATATATACACATATACTTGCCTAACATGTGGTTCCTGGATGTAACACATCTCACGGTATGATACTATTGTGGTATATGTCCCAAAAATAAAACATATATACATAAATATATATACATACACATATACTATATATACATTTTGGATAACAAATATACGTATGTATATATATGTACTGTATACTCATTAACATATACTTGCCTAAAGATGTGTTTCCTGGGATGTAACGATATCAATATCAATAGTACGATACGATAATAAGTCCACGGTATGATATTATTGTGGTGTATGTACCCCAAAAAAACATATATATTTATAGATATCCATAAATATATATACATATAAATACATACGTATCTACATTTTGGATAACAAATATACATGTGTACATATATGCAATAAATTATATACTTTTGACTTCAGAGAAAGTGGAAAATGCTGGTTGCCTTAAAAGTTAGCAGACAATTTAGTGTTCAATAATGTAAGTACCTCACACATTGATGCTCGGCCCCTTGGCATCAAATATATATTCCAGGTAGCTTCTTATGTTACCTTTGTTGCTCGCAGTGCAACCAAACTTTTTCTTTGTCTGCTACTTCAAGCATAGGTAACGAATCCATTTGAACCAGGATTGATAGAATGTTGTTCAAAACAAATGTGGGTTCAAACTTGACAACTTCTGACTGGCTCTATGTGCAAACACTGCAGACGCAGACCAAAGAGGTTGTGTTTGTTAGCAACATCACTCAAAAAGTTACCCACAGATTTGAATGAAAACAATTCTTCCTCTCTCCTTTACGACCTCCCACACACGGACATGTAGAAAATGGATGGACGGCTCGTTAACTTCCAGACGGGCCAATTCAAAAGTATCAGCCAAGTTTTCCTTTCATGCCGTCACACGTCACGGGATTATTGGAGGACAACAACCATAATAAACACTGTTAAATATTTTTGGCATAATTTTGCCTCACCAGGTATTGCAGTTAAACAATCATTTGTTTTGGTCATTCTATTCTTACATCGGAAAAAAACTATAGAAAAAAAAGAAGAGAAAAAAATAGTATGTAATGAGAAAAAGTTGAAATGTTCTAAATGATAATAATGATTTACTGTAGTTAGTCACCTATAATACACATCTGACACAATATCTGTAAATGACAAACATATCAAAATAGCCCATGCATACTTTGACTTTTCACTATACAGACTTGGTGGAATAAGAGTCGATATGTTCATTTGAGAATTGATATTAGAGCGTAAAGATTTGATATCGGCGGTATCGATATCCATCACTAACCACCATGTGATGGCGTTGGTTGTCACAATGTGACTTTTATATTTGTTGCAATAGCATACCTGCCAACTACTCCGGTTTTCCCGTAATTAGTACGGTTTTCATCAACCTATTCCGGGTTACGGTTGCAGTGATAAAAAATACGGTTTTTCATTAATTAATTTATTTATTTATTTTTAAGTTTTATTCACGAAATCGCGTAACAACAATCACAATCGACACTGCTTCCCGTAACTTCCTATCGAGCCATTCCGAATGCCATGCGCGAGGCTATTTATAGCACCGCTGCCAAGCACGAGGCACCTGTTGCCCATTGTTTCCAAACGAGCGAACGATCATGGAATCAGCCGGAGAAAAATCGCAAACGAGTCTTAAACCGAAAAGAAAACTGCAGTCATTCCGTGAAGAATATTCAAAAGCCTATCCGGGAATAATTATCCGTTCCAAAAAGGGTGAAAACTACGCGAATTGCACCTTGTGCAGACAAGATTTTTCGATCGGACACGGAGGAATTGGCGATGTAAAAGACCACGTTGGGACAAAAAAACACAAGTCTAATGCCGTTGCTAAATTTGGATTTTAGCCACAAAAAGGTAATGACACCAATGTTATCTATTGGAATTGTTTAGTACTGTTATACTGTTAAAAGTGTTTATACTATTATTGTTTTCAAGTCCAAGTTGAAGAAATCTTGTTAAATGTTGACAGCATAACTACCAAAATACAGAAGTACTGTATGTCCTTAATATTTTTGCAGTGCTATTTCTGTTGAAAAGTTAAAATGATTACATTAGAGATGTGATGTGCCACTTTTCAAGTGTCTGATGGCTTAAATTAATTTTCATAAATTTTTCATATTTTGAATTCTTTTGAAAGGCTTACAAAAAACTACATTTGAATTGTAATTCCATGCTATTGACAGGTCTATTAATTTTAATGAAGTTAGTTTACCATGTTTACAGTATGATAATTGTGATAGAAATGTGAATTTTAGGCACAGAATATTTTTTACAATTGAACAAGGCAGTAGATTATACAAGCTTGGACAGAAAGTTAATAATGACACCAATTTTTTTTTTAATGGAATTGTTTAGTACTGTTTTACCATTTGTTTACTGTAAAAAGTGTTTATACTGTTTATACTTTCAATTAACAAATTGAAGTCTTGTGAAAGGTTGACAGGATAACTGGCATTAACTGTCAAAATAATTTCAAGCTATTGAAGTTAGCTTACAGAATAAACATGTCAAACAACCCATATGATTTTTGCTGTAATATTTTTGTTTTGAAAAGTCACTGTGGTTTAGCAACATTTTAACCTGTCTGAATGCAATCAATCATTTTGCGTCGGGGGGCAAAACCCCCCACCAGGACTTTGTCCTGGACCTACCGGGGCCTGCGGCCCCTGGACCCTGGCTACTAGGTTTTTCTGATTTCAAAAGTTGGCAGGTATGCAATAGGCCATAAAATTATATATTTCAAGCCATCACTAAATGTAATGGGAGAATAATGATGGTACAGTGGAGTAAAGAGTGTGTACAAGTACATTGATAAGAGGAGAAGATGCTGATGTTGCACAAATGAGAATGAAGCCAAGGTGCATGTATTTGGGATGCGGGAGGAAGTCCAAGTGTGCCCACAACAAACCCAAGCTGGGACCAGACTTGTAAACTCCACATGAAGATGTTTGAGCTCACAGCTGTGCGGCCAAAACAATGTGACCTTATATTCAAGCTTGGTTGGCGGTTAAATAATGCTACATCATGACGCAGTCTTTCTTACCCCCACCAGGGTTAGTCTGTCTATTAGGAACATAAGTCAAATAGTTGTGTTTTTAGGAAATGTCCAAAGAAACAATTCCTCTTATCGAGTACAAACACATTTCACTTCCACACCCCCACCTTGGAGGATTCTGGGAGATGTAGTCTATTTTCAGGCCCAGCCAACGATAAAGCGCCAGAAAAAAAACTACACCAAGATTTTTTTTTCCGTCCTGTCCAGACTTAGACAAATCCTATTGTTGATGTAGATCATGTCAAACTCTGGCCCGCGGGCCAAATTTGGCCCACCGTGTAATTTCACTTGGCCCTTGAGGGGATATCAAATTAACACTAGAGCTGGCCTGCCGATCATATACATGGGCGGGGCCACGGTAACACCGCATTTACCGCTAATTATCATACTTGCCAACCCTCCCGGGAGACTCACAAATTTCAGTGCCCCTCCCGAAAATCGTCCCGTCCGCTTTTCATCCAGTCCAACGAGTGCTGGCCCAGTCACATAATATGTGCGGCTTCTGCACGCACACACCATTGAATGCAAAACATACTTGATCAACAGTGATACAGGTTACACTGAGGGTGGCCGTATAAACAACTTTAACACTGTTAGAAATATACGCCACACTGTGAACCCACACCAAACAAGAATGACAAACACATTTCGGGAGAACATCCTCACCGTAACACAACATAAACACAACAGAACAAATACCCAGAATCCTTTGCAGCACTAACTCTTCCGGGACTCTACAAGGTGTGTGTGTTTGGGGGGGGTGTTGGTGGTAGCGGGGGTGTATTTTGTAGCGTCCCGGAAGAGTTAGTACTGCAAAGGGTTGTGGGTATTTGTTCTGTTGTGTTTATGTTGTGTTACGGTGCGGATGTTCTCCCGGAATGTGTTGGTCATTCTTGTTTGGTGTGGATTCACAGTGTGGCGTGTATTTCTAACAGTGTTAAAGTTGTTTATACGGCCACCCTCAGTGTAACCTGTATCGCTGTTGATCAAGTGTGAATTGCATTCACGTGTGTGTGCGTGCAGAAGCCGCACATATCTTGTGACTGGGCCGGCACGTTGTTATAATAGATGAAAAGCGGACGTGACGACAGCTCGTAGAGGACGTTAAAGGCAGTGCCTTTAAGGCACGCCCCCAAGACTGTGGTCCGGGTGGACTACGAGATATAATGACTGATGAACACCTTCGTTCGATAATGAAGGTTGCCTCAGCTCAAAGCTTGAGCCCTGACATTAATGAACTAGCATCCAAGAAAAGATGGCAGGTATCTGGCTTGGGCACATCAGATTAGATCAGTGTGTTGCAAACTGAGCAGTTTAAAGTCCTGAATGGTTGGTTTATTCATTGTTATTATATTTTCAAATTTATTAGCCTGTGGAAAAAGTTAATGTTGATAGTTACCTCAGAAGGCTGCAAATAGAAAAGAGGCATTCAATTTTTATTTAAATTGTATTTGATATGCCGATTGTAGCTGAGATAGGCTCCAGCGCCCCCCGCGACCCCAAAGGGAATAAGCGGTAGAAAATGGATGGATGGATGGATGGATGCCATTGATATTTTTTAATTATTATTATTATTATTATTTGAAACTCGATTTTACATGTCACTATAAAGTTATATAAGCCTTGCTTGTTCAATATTCAATGCAAAACTTGTTTGGGTCCCTATTAAAAGGTTAACTTGTTCAACCTTTGCCCGCGGCTTTGTTCAGTTTTAAATTTTGGCCCACTCTGTATTTGAGTTTGACACCCCTGATGTAGATTATCTATATCTGCTGTACACATTTACCGTATTTTCCAGACCATAGGGCGCACCGGATTAAAAGGTGCACTGCCAATGAGAGGGTTTTAGTCAGGTCTATTTTCATACCAAAGGCGCACCGGATTATAAGCCGCATTAAAGGGGTGGTTATTATGATTATTTTCTAAATGTAAAAGACTTCATTGTGGTCTACATAACATGTAATGGTGTTTCTTTGCTCAAAATGATGCATAGATGATGTTTTACAGATCATCTTCAAGTCACTTTCTGACAGTCTCTTCAGGATGCACCGTTTTGTGGGCGGTCTTATTTACGTGGCTCACCTTCGACAGCGTCTTTTCCCCGTCATCTTTGTTGTTGCGGTGTAGCGTGCAAGGACGGGAGTGGAAGAAGTGTCAAAAGATAGAGCTAACTGTTTTAATGACATTCAGACTTTACTTCAATCAATAACAGAGCAGCATCTCCTCATCCGTGGCTTACTAGTGCAACAACAACGCCCGAAATGTGTCCCGTGAAAAACTGTCCGAACGGAACTCTCTAATAACTAAAGTTCTTTGGGTGAATTATGTAAACTCACTACACCGGTATGTTTTAGTGCTTTCATGGTGAGTTTACTATCAGATATAAGTAAGAACTTTACTGTCAGGGTGTGTAGGTGACGAACCCCAAGATGCAGAGATGGCAGGCTTTGTCCAGGAAAACATGATTTAATGTTCATAAAATAAAAGTAAAAACACAAACCAGGAATTATGAATAGCCAAAACTGAAAACAGGAACCAGCAAACAGAAAAAACTGGAAACAGCTAATGGCTAACAAGAAAACACGAAACAAAAGAGCTAGGAGAAAGCAAACTACAAATAGCTAACAGGAACAGCTTACAGCGAAAACGACAGGTACAAGGACAAGTAGTAGCACGACAGGTAGTAGCTGTAACGATATCGACAGGTAGGAATGACAATAATCCAGCACTGACTGGAGGGGAAGGCAGGTTTAAATAGCAGCTGGCTGATTGACACCAGGTGTGGCCAGGTGCCAATCAGCCGCAGCTGAGGGGAAGCAGCACTGAGGAAGACAATCAGGAAATAACCAAAATAAGAGCGCTGACAGGAAATGACAGAGGAAAATCCAAAACATAACTAAACTGTCAGGGACAAGCCTGACATTTACACTACTTTATATTAGAAATGGCAACAGCGGAGGATGAATGTCCCATAACGAGAAGATAGATCATCACGGTATTATTGTGAAGACTTTGAAACTGAAATACCACGGTAGATACGATACCGTTACACCCCTAATGAAGAATCCATATGAGTAGAAACGCTATGGACAGCTAAAAGATGGAGCGGCAATTGTACTTCGAGTTAAAAGCTCTAAACAGAAGGGCACTGCAGCACCTGAGTGAGCAGACTTGTCCAAAAGATGGCGGCATAGCACAAACAATAACATACCTTTTTTTAAACTATTTGCATTATGGGCGTCAGCGAAGAAGAACCCATAAATTAGCTGCACTGTTTTGAAGCCGCAAGGTTCAAAGCATAGGAAAAGTAGCAGATTGCCAGCCATTTTAAGTCCTCAAATCAGCCATTAATAAAACAGTGCACAAAAATATTACTATCAGACTATCAAATTGAATCACTTTCCACCTTAATATTGAGTTATATAAACAGTTTACTTAGTTTTCCAAGGCTCAAACTGACTTCCTGAAATCTAAACAAATCAAGCGTAGTAATTTTCTATCGCCACAAAGTGTCAGTAAGAGTCTACAATCAAATGGCCTTCACATTTTGGAAGAAGAATCCATAGATTAGCTGCATTCTTTTGAAGCCGCAAGGGACAAAGCGGAGGAAAAAAGGTGATAGACTGGAATCTATGGTAATTCCTATTCTATTGTAATCATGCATATGGACCAAAGTTGTGTTGTTTTGTGTGATGCTGCCAAACAACACATCAATGGTGGAGGTAACAATATGCTTTGAGAGAGTATTTTTGAGTAGATGAAAGAGAGGTGGAAGGTGAAAATGTGAGGCGACACCAACATGTTCGCCACAGGAAGGAGCTCTGCATGAATATGAGCCTGCAGCTTCTCGTGGCCTACTTTCCCTCCTTCAAAACAAGAAGAAGACAAATGTGTTTCTTCACGCTCCTCCTTCCCATCACATCATCTCATCTCTTCTAGTCTCTGCTTTTTAGGACCTGGACTCACATCAAACTTGACTGGCCCTAATTTGCAGTTAGGACTGGCACATGTGGATTATTCGTGTGTGTGTGTGTGTGTGTTTGCGCACTCACGTGTGGTGGAGATTCCAGCACATGTTGCGCTCCACAAGGGGAAGCTGACAACCTAGGGCCACGCGATAGACGTAAGTGCGGGAAAGTGCGCGGTAACGGGCGCTGAAGTCAGCTGCCACTCGATAGGCTTGGTTGATGCTGGTGGAGGAGAAGACATATTTCATACATGTGAGTATGGTTGTCCCCACAACAATCATTTCCTACCACTACCAACATGTACATTCTTACTTTTACAAATAAAGGGAACTACTATTTTAACAGAAAATCTTACAATACAATAAACATATGTTTCCTATTGCATTTAAAGAACAATTGTACAAAGTTGGACAAAGTTTTGCAATTATGGAAAGGGAAATCCTTAACCTTGTATGGTAAAATATCTATTGTCAACTCGTGAATTATTCCTCAATTTATTTATTTGTTTTTGTCATTACCAGCTCCATCACAAAACTTTTTTAAGATTTATGAGCGGAGGGTCTTCGATTTTGTCTGGGACGGCAAACCAGAAAAGATTAAAAGAAAGGTTTTGAACGATGAGTATGAATATGGGGGCCTGAAACTTCTCAACCTTGAAGCTCTTTAAAAGCATCAATTGTTCCAAAGATGTATTTAAACACTGAGTGGTACACAAGTGTCCTGTTGGACAAAAAACATGTACTGTATCAAAAGAAATTGTATCCTTTTTTACAAGTGATCCCCTCCCATTTTTCTTATGTAGAGAGTCTGCTGGGAAACATGGCTGGGTTCATAATGGAAACAATCCACTCATGGTGGTGTTTTCAATTTTATGTGCCAGAAAAGAGACGATATTTTGCAGCAGATAATATGGATGAACTCTAATATTGTAATAGACGGAAAGCCTTTTTTTTGGAAAAATATGTTTGAAAGAGGAATCATTTTTGTCAATGATATTGTCAATGAGAATGGTAAGATTATGAAGTATGATGAATTTACAACTATGTATGGTGATGCTTGTTCAAGCTTTTCATTTAATCAACTAACTGGAGTCATTGGGAAAAGATGGAAACAAATAATTAATTATGGAACTACTAAATTATTACTTTGTAAACCTCTAATAAGAAATTCTTGTTGGCAAAAAGGAACTAAAATAAATAGAAAAATATATAATTTTTATTTAATAAAGAAACCTTTGAAGGCTGCCCCATACAACACAAATGGAAAATGGGAGGATTTTTTTGACTGCCCGTTGCCGTGGGATGCCATATTCAAACTAATCTATAAAACTACTATCGATGTGCAAAATCGTTATTTTCAAATTAAAATAATTTATAACTTCTTACCCACGGGGAGAATGTTAAAATTATGGAATATGACAGAATCAGATGACTGACGATTTTGTGTGATTTTGTGTTCCCTAATTTGAGTGACCTGGACATAATCTGGACAGTACATAAATGCTTTTTCTGAAAATGCAAATTTGTTTATATATTATATGCAATCTGTTGTGTTCCCTAATTTTTTATTTTTTTATTTTTTTCATTGTACATGAATGAAGGTGTGTGTTGCTGAGCCCGACTTGGACATTATCTGGACTGGACCTGGTTTTAAGAATCCCTTTAAACAAATCTAATTTCATTTAAAACCTGGTCTGGTGAAGATGGGGTCCTTTTCTTTTTTAAATAAAATAAAATAAGATAAATAAATAAATATTTTCTTGGATAAAAAAGAAAGTAAAACAATATAAAAATAATTACATAAAAAATAGTAATTAATGAAAATGCTAGTGTACCAGCAACACATACAATCATGTGTGCTTCAGGGACTGTGTCCCTTGCAGACGTGTTGTCCATGTTGTGGGAACCAGAATATTGGTAGCAGAAAGAAACAACCCCTTTAGTGTGAGTGGGTGTGGATGAGTGTGAATGGGGGAGGGAGTTTTTTTTGGGTTGATGCACTAGTTGAAAGTGCATTTTGTGTTTTTTCTATGTTGATTTAATAAAAAAATTAAAAAAAGAACAATTGTAGAAGGTTACAATATAAATTAAAGGGCATTAAACACATTCTTGTTGCACTGAAAGAACAATAGACAATTTTCCATATCACATATAGTCTGCCATAATCAAGGATTAGATACAAATATAATAAAACGCTTTATTGACATTATATTAAATGCTTCATGATTTATGGTTGCCACTCCTGGTCTGTGCTTTAAGAAAAATACAATTATTAGTAAGTACTAAAAACAAAACCATGGATAAATGTACACAGATAAGCCATGGAGCAGGTAAAACACACTTTTGTTACAATTTGTTACCAAATATAGTCATTCCACTTGCACTAGTTGACACTAATTGGGCAGTTTTAACTCCGCTAATATTTGGCATCAAGCCAAGCAGCTGTGTGTGTGTTACGTATCTACATGTTGCGTATCTACATGTCGCGTATGTACATGTCGCGTATCTACATGTCACGTATCTACTTGTTACGTATCTACATGTTTGGTATCTACATGTTAGGTATCTACATGTTGCGTATCTACATGTTACGTATCTACATGTTATGTATCTACATGTCACGTATCTACATGTCGCGTATCTACATGTTCGGTATCTACATGTTAGGTATCTACATGTTGCGTATCTACATGTTACGTATCTACATGTTACGTATCTACATGTTACGTATCTACATGTCACGTATCTACATGTTAGGTATTTACATGTTACGGAGCTAGCTACATGTTATGTATCTACATGTTACGTATCTACATGTTACGTATCTACATGTTACGTATCTACATGTTACGTATCTACATGTTACGTATCTACATGTCACGTATCTACATGTTAGGTATTTACATGTTACGGAGCTAGCTACATGTTATGTATCTACATGTTATGTATCTACAAAGCAGTGAAGTTGTCACATTGTGTAAATGATAAATAAAAAGAGAATACAACAAATCCTTTTCAACTTATATTCAATTGAATAGACTGCAAAGACAAGATATTTCATGTTCACACTGAGAAACTTTGTTATTTTTTGCAAATATGATCTCATTTGGAATTTGATGCCTGCAACATGTTTCAAAAAAGCTGGCACAAGTGGCAAAAAAGAGTGAGAAAGTTGAGGAATGCTCATCAAAGACTTATTTCGAACATCCCACAGGTGAACAGGCTAATTGGGAACAGGTGGGTGCCATGATTGGGTATAAAAGCATCTTCCATGAAATGCTCAGTCATTCACAAACAAGGATGGGGCGAGGGTCACCACTTTGTCAACAAATGCCTGAGCAAATTGTTTAAGAACAACATTTCTCAACCAGCTATTGCAAGGAATTTAGGGATTTCACCATCTACGTTCCGTAATATCAAAAGGTTCAGAGAATCTGGAGAAATCACTGCATGTAACATTGAATGCCCGTGACTTGGATGCCTCAGGCAGTACTGCATCAAAAAGCGACATTAGTGTGTAAAGGATATCACCATATGGGCTCAGGAACACTTCAGAAAACCACTGTCAGTAACTAAAGTTGGTCGCTACATCTGTAAGTGCAAGTTAAAACTCTACTATGCAAAGCCAAAGCCATTTATCAACAACACCCAGAAACGCTTAGCTGGGCCCGAGCTCATCTTAGATGGACTGATGCAAAGTGGAAAAGTGTTCTGTGGTCTGACGAGTCCACATTTCAAATTGTTTTCGGAAACTGTGGACTTTGTGTCCTCCGGACCAAAGAGGAAAAGAACCATCTGGATCTGGTTCTAGGGTCAAAGTGTAAAAGTCAGCATCTGTGATGGTATGGGGGTGTATTAGTGGCCAAGACATGGGTAACTTACACATCTGTGAAGGCACCATTAATGCTGAAAGGTACATACAGCTTTTGGAGCAACATATGTTGCCATCCAAGCAACGTTATCATGGACGCCCTTTTCAGCAAGACAATGCCAAGTCAGGTGTTACAACAGCATGGCTTCATAGTAAAAGAGTGCAGGTACTAGACTGGCCTGCCTGTAGTCCAGACCTGTCTCCCATTGAAAATGTGTGAAGGCTAAAATTGTGACGACCGGGGCGCATGGTGATGCGGGGGTTTCGTTCTCCCAGGATGCAACGGACTTCGGACACAGCGTGAAGGTAAAAGAAATGATTTATTTACGGAATAAATCAGAAGAAACAAAGAAAAGGGTGCTCATAGCACATAAGGTAAAAATTAAGGATGGCTAGCGTGGGAGCTAGCGAGTAACAGAGCCTAGCGTGGAAGCTAGCAGGTACAGAGCAAGAACAAAAGTCGTCTACTGTTGCAAAAAGCAAACTAGGAAGCAAGACAGAATGACAGGGAAGACAGGCTTAAATAACAATGTCAGTGATGACCAACAGGTGCGCGTCGGGAACACACGCGGCAGGTGAAAACAATAAGCAGCCATGGCAACAAACTCAGGTGTACAAAACAGGCACTCAAGGAGTCCAAAACTAACAAAAAACACAAGTACCTTGAAAACGTAAACAAAAATATGATCTGGGCAGCGGATCATAACAGTACCCCCCCCCCCCCCCCTTAAGGGACAGATTCCAGATGTCCCCTGGAAAAACTAAACCCCCCCAACTATTACAAAGTTCAAGAGTCAAGGGAGGGTGGAGGGAGGATTTGGCGAAGGGTCGCCAGGCCACGTGTCCCCGAATCCACCGGGGACGAGTCAGGTGGCGGCGGCCGGGGGTTGCGGCTTAGCACGCCGAAGGACTGGTGGTGGCGGCCGGGCAGGGGGTTACGGCTTAGCATGCCAGAGGACTGGTGATGGTGGCCTGGCAGGAGGTTGCGGCTTAGCACGCCGAACGACTGGTGGCGGTGGCCGAGCAGGAGGTTGCGGCTTAGCATGCCAAAGGGCTGGTGGCGGAGGCCGGGATGGAGGTTTGGGCTTGGCTGGGCGCAGCTGTGCCCGCCCACTAGCAAAGCACCCAGTACTAGCCCCCCCCCCTCAAGAAGCGGATCCCAGACGCGTCTTGTGCAGTCTGGAACAGTCTTTAGGAGTGGGTGGGGGGAGGTAAAGAGGGGGATAGACTCTTCGTCTTTTAATTGTCCAAATTGTCTATTCATCTCCCCAATATGGGACTGTAGGGATGACCAGGAGGGAGAAAACAGAGGAGTGGGTGGAGCTTGAGCCTTAGGGGGTGGGGCCAAAGTAATTGGGGGCTGAGCTTGAAAGTCAGAAGGTGAGTGGGACTGACTAGACCTAGAATTAACAAAAATGTCCTGATAGTGTTTAATTGTCGAATTAAAGTCATTAGGAAGTGGCTGACAGTAAGAATGAACAGAATGCAAAAAAATGTATTTTTCTATGACGTCATCAAAAGTGGACGGGGGCGTGTCCTCGGGGGGCGACAAGGGAATGACGTCATAGCTGCAGTCCCAGTGATTGACAGGCCAGTAGGAAAAATCTTTGGCAAAGTGATCGATTGAATTACCAGATAATTGAGGAGGGGAATCCTGGGCTGCTGGTAGGTGGCTGTGTTCCGGAGGGAAGAATTGCGGGGGTGGCGCGTCTATGTCGCGAGCTGAAGCCGTTTTGTGCGACTTCCGCCTTCGCTGACGCGTGCGAGCGGGCTGAGAGCGGACCTCTCCGGGCCAGATGGAGTCGATCGGGACCAGAACACCTCCAGGTCCCCAAATCATCTCGTCATCTGGATTACAGCGGAGCGTCTCTGCCTCCATCGCTCGGAGGACCATCCACGCACCTTCTTCATCAACCTCCGTCATGCCCGATGCGAGAGAACTTTTTCTTGCTTGCTTCCTACTGTGACGACCGGGGCACATGGTGATGCGGGGGTTTCGTTCTCCCAGGATGCAACGGACTTCGGACACAGCGTGAAGGTAAAAGAAATGATTTATTTACGGAATAAATCAGAAGAAACAAAGAAAAGGGTGCTCATAGCACATAAGGTAAAAACTAAGGATGGCTAGCATGGGAGCTAGCGAGTAACAGAGCCTAGCGTGGAAGCTAGCAGGTACAGAGCAAGAACAAAAGTCGTCTACTGTTGCAAAAAGCAAACTATGAAGCAAGACAGAATGACAGGGAAGGCAGGCTTAAATAACAATGTCAGTGATGACTAACAGGTGCGCGTCGGGAACACACGCGGCAGGTGAAAACAATAAGCAGCCGAGGCAACAAACTCAGGTGTACAAAACAGGCACTCAAGGAGTCCAAAACTAACAAAAAACACAAGTACCTTGAAAACGTAAACAAAAATATGATCCGGGCAGCGGATCATAACAAAAATATCAGAAGGGAGACTGTTGAACAACTTAAGCTGTACATCAAGCAAGAATGGGAAAGAATTCCACTTCAAAAATGTGTCTCCTCAGTTCCCAAACCTTTACTGAGTGTTGTTAAAAGGAAAGGCCATGTAACACAGTGGTAAAAATGCCTTTTTTGCAATGTGTTGCTGCCATTAAATTCTAAGTTCATGATTATTTGCAAAAAAATGAAGTTTCTCAGTGTGAACATGAAATATATTGTCTTTGCGGTCTATTCAATTGAATATAAGTTGAAAAGGATTTGTTGTATTCTCTTTTTATTTACCATTTACACAACGTGACAACTTCACTGCTTTTGTACATTGGTTTAGAAAAATAAGTAAATTACTAACATCCTGTAATTTGATTTTGATATTAATATTTGTCATCTTCTGATAGATTCAAAGTTAACACCAATGGGAACATTTTAAATCTCTGCCAGACTCAATTGCACCTATTTATTTGGCTGATGAACATTATCACATCATATATTCAGAAAGTATAAACAACCACAAATAAAGATAGGATACTATTAACATCTAAGTGTAAGAAAAAGCCATTATGATTTGTACATTTTCAGAATGTGCTTGGTCTATTTTTAAACAAAGAACACAACCTGAAGTTGTCTTCATTTTGAAGTAGCCATGCCATGATTTTAACAATCCGGCCCACTTGGGAATAGATTTTTCTCCATGTGGCCGCTGAGCTAAAGAGTTTGACACCCCCATCTAATTGCTGGAAAAAACAACAACAACCGCGATATTCAAATTTTTTGAGTTTCACCTGTATTTAGCCAGTACTATACCATTCATGCGTCAAATAAATCACCTGTATTTAGCCAGTACCATACCATTCATGTGTCAAATAAAGGGTACTTTAATGACCAGCACATTGTAAGTGCATATTGACTTAGACTTAGACTTCCTTTTTATTGTCATTCAAATTTGAACTTTACAGCACAGATAAGAACGAAATTTCGTTACATAAGCTCATGGTAGTGCAGGATAAAAAAGCAATAAGGTGCATATATAAATAAATAAATATACATAAATAATATATAAATATATATATTAAATAAATAAATATACTGTATATAAATATATATAAATAAATAAATAGATTACTGTACAGATAAATATATTGCACTTTTTCACATGCGTCCACATTTATGGATGTATGTTATATTGTCTTATATTATATATAATATATTACAGCTCTACATATGTACTAATGTAACAAACAGGGTCAATTATGTCTTGGAAATATGTATTATTGTTATAATTACACAACATGTGTAAAAATATTGTCAATATGTGGAAGCTGAACCTTGTTCCCCTACTGCATTAATTGTTGTGACACCTGCCTCTTTATGTGTGTTGGACACACCTTTCTACTTCCCTTTGTGTCCACCACATCTACCTGAGAGGTAGGCGGCCATGTGATGACAGAAAAGAGTATTTATGGAAGAACTCTAGCCATTATTCCTTTTTGTTTAGTATTGATTGTGGTGTTGTTGATATGATCAGATGCATGGTAGAAGTCAAACATAAATGTGTGTCATCCAGCATGAGGACTATTGGAACACTTACCTGATGTGCTCCCTGTCCAGCTTTAAATTGAGAGCCTTGACAAGGACATCTTCGGTAAATGGTGGCTTATCGTTTTTGCGTTGAAAATCAAAATGGGCGGAGTTGGAGAGGGCGTGGACGCCTGAATCTGTCCTGCTGGAGATGTAGAGGCGTACTGGGTGGAGTGGCTTCAGCCTCTCTATGGCATCCTGCAGGCATGGGAGAGTGAAATGAAGTATGTGAGCTTGGCCTGCAAACTTTTCTGTCCAACAACAAGCGCTGCACAGGCCTTAAAGGGGAAGTGCGCTTTTTTGGAATGTTGCCTATTGTTCACAATCATTCTGCAAGACATGACCACGGATGTATAACTTTTTTATGTATTCAAACTTCTAAATAAAAGTCTGTATACAGCGGAGGTCCTCTTTTCCGCCCTGAAAACCTAATAAAAAAACATCAACTATACTCCATTTACATTTGGTGACTTGAATTTTCACCTAATATTAGAAATATTGTTATTATTAGCGCTAACGCAGGCAAACTATTTATATAGCGGCGCCATGATCACTTCCTGTTTGCCGATGTTGACGTCATCGTCATGCTTCCTTTGCTCTCGAAAGTTTATTGAAGATCAAAAATCATGCCTCTCACCTGGGTAGTAGAAGGATGAGGATGTCTTCCAACAAGTTGGTACACTTTGACAGCCAATTTAGACCCGGAAATGGCGAGAACGACACAAAGACACTTGGTTCCACCCTGCTTTTTTTTGTAAGGATTATGAGTCATTTTTCATCTAAAACAGGAACTTTCAGATGAGAATCAGCACCTCCAAGTCCGAGTCCATGGTTCTCGCCCGGAAAAGGGTGGAGTGCCATCTCCGGGTTGGGGAGGAGATCTTGCCCCAAGTGGAGGAGTTCAAGTACCTCGGAGTCTTGTTCACGAGTGAGGGAAGAGTGGATCGTGAGATCGACAGGCGGATCGGTGCGGCGTCTTCAGTAATGCGGACGCTGTATCGATCCGTTGTGGTGAAGAAGGAGCTGAGCCGGAAGGCAAAGCTCTCAATTTACCGGTCGATCTACGTTCCCATCCTCACCTATGGTCATGAGCTTTGGGTTATGACCGAAAGGACAAGATCACGGGTACAAGCGGCCGAAATGAGTTTCCTCCGCCGGGTGGCGGGGCTCTCCCTTAGAGATAGGGTGAGAAGCTCTGTCATCCGGGGGGAGCTCAAAGTAAAGCCGCTGCTCCTCCGCATCGAGAGGAGCCAGATGAGGTGGTTCGGGCATCTGGTCAGGATGCCACCCGAGCGCCTCCCTAAGGAGGTGTTTAGGGCATGTCCGACCGGTAGGAGGCCACGAGGAAGACCCAGGACACGTTGGGAAGACTATGTCTCCCGGCTGGCCTGGGAACGCCTCGGGATCCCCCGGGAGGAGCTGGACGAAGTGGCTGGGGAGAGGGAAGTCTGGGCTTCCCTGCTTAGGCTGCTGCCCCCGCGACCCGACCTCGGATAAGCGGAAGAAGATGGATGGATGGATGGATGGAACAGGAACTTTCAGGCGGCATCCTAATGACCGCAGACCTTGTACAGTAAAGGCTGGAATATACTCTCGTGTTGCGTAGCTTGCGTACCCCCTGACGGCGTCTTGTTTGATTTATAGTTCAGGGTTTCCCGCAGCGTTTTTTTGTTAAGGCGCCCGCCTTAACAACAAAGAGCCACCGCCTAAACTAAGGTCTTAACAAGATCTCCAGCCACACGTGCGCATTTAAAAAACTATCTCTGTCCCCTAGCAAACGCATACACTGAGTGTCATACGCATGCCAAAATACTGGGGGCGCTGTAGCCTAGGACTTAAGACCATTTTAGCCAATCAGAAACATCCAAAACGTCATTTCCGGAGGCGGCATATAGCAAAAATGGCGGATCACAGCAAGAAAGAATTATATATGTGGACTGAACGAGAAGTACAGCTACTTTTAAGCATCATTTTGGAGTTCAAAGTTAACAAAACTCAACAAAGTGTTGACTGGAAAACTTGCCAGTCCAAGTATGGTGACATTCTTACCTATTTTGGAGCGGTACGGACTTGGAGGGACATCTGAGTAATTTCTTCATCGGAAACAGGACATCACAAAAACAACTATCGGCACTAAACTGAAAGCGATTCGTGGAAAGTACAGACAATCAGTCGACGCAAGAGGAAGAAGTGGTTACGGTAGAGTTGTTTTGCTGTACTTCCAACTATGCCAGCAGATCTCAGGCGGTTCTCCATCAACTACATCCATTCCATTTGGAATATAAACATCAGATATTGACAAGGTCTCACAGGAGTTCAGATTCTCCATTCACCCTTGACAGCCTGGTCACAGATGAAGATATGCCGAATGATGTACAAACCCCGTTTCCATATGAATTGGGAAATTGTGTTAGATGTAATTATAAATGGAATACAATGATTTGCAAATCATTTTCAACCCATATTCAGTTGAATATGCTACAAAGACAACATATTTGATGTTCAAACTGATAAAAAAAAAAATTTGTGCAAATAATCATTAACTTTAGAATTTGATGCCAGCAACATGTGACAAAGAAGTTGGGAAAGGTGGCAATAAATACTGATAAAGTTATGGTCTGTGGTCTGACGAGTCCACATTTCAAATTGTTTTGGGAAACTGTGGACGTCGTATCCTCCGGACCAAAGAGGAAAAGAACCATCTGGATTGTTATAGGCGCAAAGTTGAAAAGCCAGCATCTGTGATGGTATGGGGGTGTATTAGTGCCCAAGACATGGGTAACTTACACATCTGTGAAGGCGCCATTAATGCTGAAAGGTACATACAGGTTTTGGAGCAACATATGTTGCCATCCAAGCAACGTTACCATGGACGCCCCTGCTTATTTCAGCAAGACAATACAAAGCCACATGTTACATCAACGTGGCTTCATAGTAAAAGAGTGCGGGTACTAGACTGGCCTGCCTGTAGTCCAGACCTGTCTCCCATTGAAAATGTGTGGCGCATTATGAAGCCTAAAATACCACAACGGAGACCCCCGAACTGTTGAACAACTTAAGCTGTACATCAAGCAAGAATGGGAAAGAATTCCACCTGAGAAGCTTAAAAAATGTGTCTCCTCAGTTCCCAAACGTTTACTGAGTGTTGTTAAAAGGAAAGGCCATGTAACACAGTGGTGAACATGCCCTTTTCCAACTACTTTGGCACGTGTTGCAGCCATGAAATTCTAAGTTAATTATTATTTGCAAAAAAAAAATAAAGTTTATGAGTTTGAACATCAAATATGTTGTCTTTGTAGTGCATTCAATTGAATATGGGTTGAAAAGGATTTGCAAATCATTGTATTCCGTTTATATTTACATCTGACACAATTTCCCAACTCATATGGAAACGGGGTTTGTACAAGAGCAGCAAGATTCCAATGGGAGCAATCCACAATCTTCTGTGGTGAAAGAGAGAAGAGCTCTACTTCAGGTATGTGGGCGCTAACTTCATTGCTAGGAAGTAATATTGTTAAAAGGCAGATAGATGTTGTATATCTGGGGCATAAAAAACATTTTTATATGAACTGTACTGCAATTACAAATGCTCTCATATGACCACTTTTAACCATGTGGAATCATATTTTGCCCATTTGTTTGAATATGATCATTGTTTGACAACAGTGTGACAAAAATACTTGCTTTGGAATCAGAAGTCAAGATGGCAAGCATATATGAAAGTTCAGCTGTTTTAGATGTATTTAAATAGGGTTGTATTAAATGCTTTGAGTAGTTTCTTGTAATAAATAATATTGAGTCAAGTAAAACTGCAGTTGCATTAAATGTTGTTTTTTTCTGTCAAAATTAAAATACCTCGATGTGCTCCATTGACACACATTGTTTCCCGACATTGTTGAGGGCCAGTTGACATGTTGTAAATAACATGTCACTATCTTACACCTGTGCTTAAGTGGCTTTATCCCAAATAATGTATTCATGATTATTGAATGTAATTTTGTAAAAATCCTGATAAAATGTTTTTTTTTTTCACTAGGCAAAACTCAACAGCCACAAGCACGACAGACTAAAACGAAAACTTCCAATGGAGACAAAAATGCTGAATGTAGTAGAAGAAGACGTCTAGATAAAGAAGAGACTTCTGGACATGATGGAGACATCAGAGAAGCGATCGTCTGACAATTTAGACAAACCAACATCAATTTACTAAGTCAAAATATTGACTTACTAATAATGACATACCGTATTTTTTGGACTATAAGTCGCAGTTTTTTTCATAGTTTGGCCGGGCTCCAGTGAGACTTATATGTTTTTTTCCTTCTTTATTATGCATTTTCGGCAGGTGCGACTTATACTCCGGTGCGACCTATACTCCGGTGAGACTTATACTCCGAAAAATACGGTACTTAGTATCTCAGGTAACTAGGACTGTTTTGTGTTTTGTTTATACTTTACGGAAAAATATCGAGATATATATCGTTGGGAAGACTATGTCTCCCGGCTGGCCTGGGAACGCCTCGGGATCCCCCGGGAGGAGCTGGACGAAGTGGCTGGGGAGAGGGAAGTCTGGGCTTCCCTGCTTAGGCTGCTGCCCCCGCGACCCGACCTCGAATAAGCGGAAGAAGATGGATGGATGGATGGATATCGTATATCGCCATTCTGCAAATGGAGCGGAAAACACAACCAAAAATTGTGGGCGTCTTTATTTCTCTAATATTTGTATTTATTATAAGATATTATTTGGTTATTTTTTAATAAACAATGTGTTCAATGTAATCAGAGTCTGTAGTCTATTGCCCCCCCCAGGCTGTGGTGGCAGCGATGAGGTGGAGACGTGATGGCGACAGGCCGAGTTACACTGTTCCTTCCACCCACCCACCCCCTTCCCCGTCCTGCCGCCTATCCCGGGCAACGCCCTCTCCCACCACCTTAACTAACACATTTTCTGGGGGAAACACTGATAGTTCCTCCGTGGGGGGTGGTGCCAGACTTGTAATTCTCTTCCAAAACACTAAGGGGCACTAACTGCAGCTGTTGTTGACTAGATAGATAGTGTTTCCTTCCTGTGCCAAGTGACATCAACCATTGACCCACAACGTCTGCAGTGCAACTCATCATTCACAAACATCACTTGACTCTTAATGGAACTTTTAAAGTGCAGGAAAATACATTTGTGAAGACGGACTGCGCAACTTCTAAACCATTGGCGGCAGAGGACGCTGCTATTATCTGCAAGGCTATTCAGGACATGGCACCACACGTATCCAACATGTAAATAAAGAAAAGTGTTACAAGTTAACCACATGCTGGTAGATTCTGTATGGTGATGTTCGTAGTTGACAAATATTATGAAGTGAAGTGACTGAATGATTATTGACGCAGAATGACAAGTGTTTGAGAGAAAAAGCCGTGTGCGCACCACAAAGAATGTGTCGGAATTGATCCTGTTGTTGGCACAAGATTGACAATAAAAGTTAAAAAGAGTGTCGTACTTTGGGACTATTTCTGGGCGCAACAAGAACACAATACGCTGAAAAACGTCACATACAGTCATTCTTTTTAGAGCGCACCGAGATATTAAGTGCACAATATCAGTTGTTATGCCGTGATTGTTCTATTTCTCACAACCATTTGTGCGTTTCAAGCACAAAGTCTGCTCGCATGTGTCCAGGGACCCTCCTCGGCAAAAACAGACCAATCACAGCTCTGCGTCGCACACCTAGGCTTTTTGGGAGGTGCACGTGGGCTCCGCAGGTGTTAGGGGGCACCACGAGAGTATACACCAGACTTAAGTGATCTTTTATCATGTTGGCTGCCATGAGTAGTAATCTGTGAGGTTGTGGGGGAAAAAAGCTAAATGAATGCGCCGCATAGCCCTAAAAAGATCAAAATACGTAAATATTAAATTTTATTATAAATGTTACTACCTTACATATATACTTACATGTCTATAAAACTTAATGGAGGTGTGTTTAAGGGTTTTATAGGCAGAATAGAGCTACTGCCATTGTAAGCTGACCTTTGACGGCATGTATTTACTATTTAGAATGCATGAAAAGAAAGTATGTCCTTCAAAATGATTGTGAACAATAGGCAACATTCCAAAAAAGCGCACTTCCCCTTGAAGTCCCACAAATAACACTAAAACACACACCAGTTTACAAATGAAGTTTTGATACAAGTGTTATAATACATGAACTGTCTTACCTCGATGTGATCTTGGACTCCTTTGAGCGAGGTCTGTGTCGCAGGTACTTTGACTGCACCGCTGTGGAGAAGACAAGTTGTACAGGAAGTAAACACGTTAAGAAAGTAAAGTAACATACATGTATTTACTTCCAATGCATTTGAAAAAGACAACAAGTTGTACAGGAAGTAAACAAGTTGTACAGGAAGTAAACATGTTAAGAAAGTAAACTAAGATACATGTATTTACTTCCAATGTATTGGAAAAAGACAACAAGTTGTACAGGAAATAAACAAGTTGTACAGGAAGTAAACATGTTAAGAAAGTAAAGTAACATACATGTATTTACTTCCAATGTGTTGTAAAAAGACAACAAGTTGTACAGGAAGTAAACACGTTTTACATGAAGTAAACACATTAAGAAAGTAAAGTAACATATATGTATTTACTTCTAATGTGTTGGAAAAAGACAAAAAGTTGTACAGGAAGTAAACATGTTAAGAAAGTAAAGTAACATACATGTTTTTACTTCCAATGTGTTGGAAAAAACAACAAGTTGTACAGAAAGTAAACAAGTTGCACAGGAAGTAAACATGTTAAGAAAGTAAAGTAACATACATGTATTTACTTCCAATGTATTGGAAAAGACAAGAAGTTGTACAGGAAGTAAACATGTAAACAAAGTAAAGTAACATACCTGTATTTACTTCCAATGTATTGGAAAAGACAACAAGTTGTACAGGAAGTAAACATGTTGTACAGGAAGTAAACATGTTAAGAAAGTAAAGTAACATACATCAATGTATTGGAAAAAGATAACAAGTTGTACAGGAAGTAAACATGTTAAGAAAGTAAAGTAACATACATGTATTTACTTCCAATGTGTTGGAAAAGACAACAAGTTGTACAGGAAGTAAACATGTTGTACAGGAAGTAAACATGTTGTACAGGAAGTAAATATGTTGTACAGGAAGTAAACATGTTAAGAAAGTAAAGTAACATACATCAATGTATTGGAAAAAGATAAGTTGTACAAGAAGTAAAGATGTTAAGAAAGTAAAGTAACATACATGTATTTACTTCCAATGTATTGGAAAAAGACAACAAGTTGTACAGGAAGTAAACATGTTAAGAAAGTAAAGTAACATATATGTATATACTTCCAAAGTATTGGAAAAGACAACAAGTTGCACAGGAAGTAAACATGTTAACAAAGTAAAGTAACATGCATGTATTTATTTCCAATGTATTGGAAAAAGATAAGTTATACAGGAAGTAAACAAGCTGTACAGGAAGTAAACACGTTAAGAAAGTAAAGTAACATACCTGTATTTACTTCCAATGTATTGGAAAAGACAACAAGTTGTACAGGAAGTAAACACGTTAAGAAAGTAAAGTAACATACATGTATTTACTTCCAATGTATTGAAAAAAGACAAGTTGTACAGGAAGTAAACATGTTAAGAAAGTAAAGTAACATACATAATGTCTTTATCCAAAACATTATAAGTAAAAACATGTATGTTACCTTACTTTCTTAACATGTTTACTTCCTATAAAAAACTTGTTGTTTTTTTTCAACACATTGGAAGTAAATACATGTATGTTACTTTACTTTCTTAACATGTTTACCTTCTGTACAACTTGTTGTATTTGCCAATACATTGGAAGTAAATACAGGTATGTGACTTTACTTTCTTAACGTGTTTATTTCCTGTACAGCTTGTTTACTTCCTGTACAACTTGTTGTCTTTTTCCAATACATTGGAAGTAACAAGTTGTACAGGAAGTAAACATGTTAAGAAAGTAAAGTAACATACATGTATTTACTTCCAATGTATTGGAAAAGACAACAAGTTGTACAGGAAGTAAACAAGTTGCACAGGAAGTAAACATGTTAAGAAAGTAAAGTAACATACGTACATGTATTTACTTCCAATGTATTGGGAAAGACAAGTTGTACAGGAAGTAAACACGTTAAGAAAGTAAAGTAACATACATGTATTTACTTCCAATGTGTTGTAAAAGACAACAAGTTGTACAGGAAGTAAACATGTTAAGAAAGTAAAGTAACATACATGTATTTACTTCCAATGTATTGGAAAAGACAACAAGTTGTACAGGAAGTAAACATGTTAAGAAAGTAAAGTAACATACATGTATTTACTTCCAATGTATTGGAAAAGATAACAAGTTGTACAGGAAGTAAACACGTTAAGAAAGTAAAAGTATTAACATACCTGTATTTACTTCCAATGTACTGGAAAAAGATGAGGTAACGTGCCTGGTTTGACATGCTCGTTCTTTCTAGATCATTAGTTGTGCATTTTTACACGTGGCGATGTTTCATGATGACAACATTACTGCTGAAGGTCGTGACACACACACACACACACACATACACACAAACACACACACTCTGGTGTCTGTAGTCAGAAGTAGCGACTTCACGTCACACTGCAGATTAAAAGATAGTTTGAGGTCCATCTAAGGTTTTAATAGTCAGCCATCATTTCTCTAGTCTAACACTTATTTCAACAGCAAGCTTCGCGGGTCTTCTTTGCCGTCCCTTTTTGATGACGTCATCATATCCCGCTGTTGTTTATTTTTAAATAAATAATATACAAACAAATATACCATTTTCAGCACGGGCAGTTTATTTAACATCATAAAAAGCAAAACAAGGATAAAACAAACTAATAACTACAAAAATAATTTAAAAGCTAGACCATTATTTAATGGCTTTATTATCTGGTGAAATATAGCACCTTTCACTTAATAGTTTTAAATTAGTCCACCATTGTGAAGCAAATATTTATATGGATGACAATAATTATGAGATAAAACATGAGCTTGACTACTACATTTCAGGTATGAAATTATATAAGATTATTTTTAGTGTGTGCATGCCAGTTTGATAAAGCATTTTCAATATAATAAATGTGTATTTTTTTCATATTTTTCAAGAAACACATCACATGTTTTGCATTGTTATTATTACTATTGTTATTTTTCTACATATTTAAATTAAATCAAAAGCCAGCACATGTGGCTTTATTCCTTGATCCTGGTCAGAAAAGTCATAATGTGACAATTTCATTTTTAAATCAATCCATCATCCACCTAAACAGCGGAATTACTTATTTAATTTTCATTTATTTTGTTTGAAACACAACTGGCATCAAAAATAATACCCATTAAAATTATTTCAAACAAAATAGCACTACTAAAAAAAGGAGTCAAGGGGAAATGATACAAAAGCCAAAAGCAGTGAGGTCGTCACATTGTGTAAATGGTCAATAAAAAGAGAATACAATGATTTGCAAATCCTTTTCAACTTATATTCAATTGAATAGACTGCAAATACAAAATATTTCATGTTCACACTGAGAAACTTTTTTTTTTCCGCAAATAATTTAATGGCAGCAACATATTGCAAAAAAGGCATTTTCACCACTGTGTTACATGGCCTTTCCTTTTAACAACACTCAGCAAAGGTTTGGGAACTGAGGAGACACATTTTTGAAGTGCTTAAGTTGTTCAACAGTCTCCCTTCTGATATTTTAGCCTTCACGCATTTTCAATTTTCATTTCCTACAGGCAGGCCAGTCTAGTACCCGCACTCTTTTACTATGAAGCCACGCTGTTGTAACACGTGGTTTGGCATTGTCTTACTGAAATAAGCAGGGGCGTCCATGATAGCGTTGCTTGGATGGCAACATATGTTGCTCCAAAAGCTGTATGTACCTTTCAGCATTAATGGTGCCTTCACAGATGTGTAAGTTTGGCACTAATACACCCCCAACTGGGAACAAGGTGTGTACCAATGTGGGTGTCCCTGGGAACAAGGTGTGTGAAGGGTCTTATTGCCCTGGGGCTGGATTTGAACCAGGAACCCTCAAGTTTTGGTATGCTATACACTCAGACGTGCCGCCAATAGTTCCCTGCTTCACTCAGGTAAAGGTAATACAACTCCCTGTTCTTGCACAAAATACAGAATACTTTAAGGCCCCTATTTTAAGTGATGCTTTTACCCAGAATGCAACGGGACAGTTAAAATGGCTGCCACTGTGTACCCACATCACATTGCTCTTTTTGCTTTTTGGTTCATTTTATTTAATGTTATTTCTTTATGAAAATAAATTACCTAATTGTTTGGAATATTTACTTGCAAACAATGTTAGGTTGAGGACAACCAATGTTAAAACTATGATTGTAGTAAGTATTCTCAAACATTATTTAGTCTTTTTCATACAGTAATAAAAACAACCACTATTGTGAAGAAAGTGTGTGACAGGTGGCAGGCCCAGCCCTAACCAATCTGGCGCCCTAGGCAAGATTTTAGGTGGCGCCCCCCCCACATCGGCAGTGAAGTGTATATACTCACAAGAAACCGAATAGCTTTGTCTTTGACCTTTTTTTTACTTAAAGAAAGCAAATTAACAATCAGAATAGTTAACAAGATAAAAAAAATATGAATAAATAAATGAATGCAAAAAATAAAAAATGAATATATGAAATACAATATTTTTTACATACATATTGCTTAATTAACATTAATGATGTGCACTTTAACAACTAGGGTTACAACTATACCTAATATATAAAGGGGTGGAAAAGTGACTATACCTGCAGGGCAAACATTAGCTAACCAGAAGGCAATAACAATGTAAACAAAAAACACCTGCTTAAAAGATATAATACAAATGTCCCTGAGGAATGTAACCCGACGTTAAAACAGAACTAGCTATTTATTGATTAGCAATTGCCGAATCATGTAACATTAGCTTAATGCTAAAAAGCCAGGTTACTATCACATAACAGACAAATCATTTCATGTAGGCTAACGTTACCTACCTGCTACCTCTGTCTTTTTCTCGTTTCTCCTCCTCTTCTTTTCTCTTTTTTCTTCCCTGGGCACCTGACAGTTTTGGCCGTTTTGACATCTTGTGTTGATTTTTTGATGTGGTGACGTCCAAAAAGAGTCATGATACGGGAAGGGAGGGGGCGCACCGTGCGGGAGGGGGGGGGGGGGGGGGGGGGGGGGTAATGTTGTAACAAATAATATTTCTATTATATAGGCTTTACTTTGCATTTTAATTAACGTGGGATTATTTTTTGTATTTAGAAATAATAGTACCAACTTTTTTTTTTTTTCTCCAACATTTGTGGCACTGGCGTGGCGCCCCCTGATGGACGGCGCCCTTAGCATTTGCCTATACGGCCTATGCCACGGGCCGGCCCTGACAGGTGGTATAATTAATCAGTAAAGCATTGGGTGAACCAGCTAACTCTTGCCCACAGCACATCCAAGGTGATCCAAAGTGTCATCTATGGACTACAATGGAAATATTGCACTTACCAGAGATGCCTTGCTGGAAGTGGTCCTGATATACCTTTACTAATCTTACTCCAGAAGACATCCATGGATTGTGGACATTTTGCTCAGGTAATCAATCAGCTGCAGGTGTAGCACGCCAAATGTTCACAGGAGTTTGAAAAGTTGTTTACCAAATGTTTTCTTATGTCCTTTTCTCAATAGATCCAAGTTATTTTTTCCTTCTTACTTGTCTTCACCAGAAGATGAAGGTTTGTACTTGTGTAGTGACTGTAGTCGCTAAGACTTGGATGTGGTAGATCTTAACAATAATATGTGTAGTTGGGTGAGCTTACCGTTTAATAATACGAAAAGTTACAAAACAAAACTGTACTGATAAGAGAAATAAACACAAAAGTGCGAACAAAAAAACAAGGCATGATTCCCTTGTGGATCAATAAAGTTTGTCTAAGTTTATGATTCTCCACCTAACACCTGATTGCTAAAAGAGATGTTGGCAAACTTTCAACCATGAGAACCGATTGGCAGTTTTCATGCACATGAAAATATCACTCCACTGGCAGATGGACTAGAAAATGGACTAGAAAATGAGTCAAAGAAAACATTTGGATTCACTTTAAAAAAAAACATCATTTTTACTTTTAAATGTTTTATTTATTCATTTTTAACCACTTGTCTGGTTCATTATTCTCATATGGAAAGGAATTCAAGTGTAAACACAATTTTGTATTCACATGTATTATTATGTTAGTTTTATTATTACTTTTTATAATCATATATTTTATTCTTAGTTGTGTAAATGTAAATCAGTGCCGGCCCAAGCCTCCATGGGGCCCTAAGCAAAATTAGATTTTGGGGCCCTCTATTTCTGCCAATAATATTGATTGATCATTCACACACCTACTATAAACAGATTGCGGCTCTGGCAGTGTTGTTTACATTATCCTATTGTCAGCCTGGCATGTCTTTACAAATGGCATGTCATTTATAAAGATATGGGGGTGGCCCAGTTTATAACATAAATAATACCAATGAATGAACGAATGATGTCCAGAGTGCTACATATGGTTCCTAATCTTAAAATGTAGAAAACATTCAGCTACAAGAGTGGCCTGGGGTTGAACAGTCCAAGTGATAAAGCTTTGCATTTACGGTAAAAGTGTCATCTTGTCTCATCAGTCTTGTACATATTAGTCTTTAATTACTAGTTTATATTTTTAGTTAATTGTTCATATTTAATGTTTACTTTGTACAAAGAGAGCGCAGTCTACTGAAGTTAAATTCTCAATAGTTTTCCCCTTTGAAAGACGCAAGGGAAATTCCTTCCATTTCACCATGTTGCTACAATGATCTTCACTGTTTTCATGCTGTTTCAGCAGTGCACCTATGTTGACCCAATCCAGCTGTCCCTCGGCTGCCAGTTTTTAGGACTTTTTGGAAAATAATTTGCAGCAAAAGCAATAGACTGCATCTTTACTTCTTGAATAAGTCAGCCAGCTACGCTTGACTTTTTCCCCATTGACTAGCTGTCTGTAGGTATAATGATAATGAAAACGTCGGCCATCATGCCGTTTGGGGAATGAAAAGTTCTCCTTAATAGACAGTGGTCCTCTGATCACCTGCTCAGTCCTGTCTGAATCTGAGAGGAAAGAAGGCCACTCAGCTGGGTCAACTGGCGGAGCTGATGATGGTCCATGGTGTGAAGGGGACGTTGTGGTGGAAGTTGCTGAGGAAGTGACCAAAGAAAGACAATGACTAAAAAAGAAGGACCTATAAGGTCATTAAATTGCACTGTTGGACATAATTATTAATCTCAGAATGTTCTGCAGTACAATGAGCAATTACAAAGGGTGTTTTGCAGTTAACTTACTAGATAAATCAGCTGTGGTTTCAGACAGTGGGCACAGAGGGTGGAGGTGTGTGAGAGAGCACTGTAGAGGATGGAGATGGACCTAAGATGAAATACATACATACATACATACATATAGGCACACATATTAATGAGATACTTTGACTATATTAATTTCCCTTCAAGTGTAATGTTTATACTAAGAAATTAAATGTATACCGTGACAGTCTTTTCCTCACCTGATTCATCACTCACAGTTGAGCCTGAGGATGTGGACTGGCTCTGGGCTGATTCTGTGCCTCCAAAGTATTTTAACAATGCTCCTGGGGAAGTTTCACATAACTTATGAGTTGATGTAAAAAATAATGTTTATTTTACTCAAATAAATTACCGTGCTCTGCTGCAAACAATTTGTGCAAACAACATATCTCACTAGTAACCTGATGCTAAAAACATATTGCTAGCACCTGATGCTAAAAACATATTGCTAGCTAGCTAACGTCACCTAGCTAAAGCTAATTACAGCTACAAATCTCTTTGATAAACTTTTTATTACCAAGTCATGCAAACATACCTTTATCATGGCATTTTTTCTCCTCTTCCACTTTCTTCTTCTTCCTTTTTTCTGCACCTGAAGGATATGTCCTTTTTTGTGACATTGTTTTGCCTCTATCTGCGCTTTTGATGCCCAGTGCGCACTGGCATTGCACGGCGGGCGGCAAACGTCACAGGTGCAGCAGAGGCGCAGTTTTACATTTAAAGAGAGGCAGGAAGAATCACTAGGCCTAGATCAGCAGCAGCACTCTGTTGACCTAAAATTGTGTTTTTGTACAATAATATATCTTTGATCATTTAGAAATCATCAGTCAGACTCGTACATGCAAAAAATAAAAAATAAGAAATTTTTGTTAATTGCTTTTGGGGGCCCCCTGGTGGCCGCGGGGCCCTAAGCAAGCGCTTAGTACGCTTATGCCTTGGGCCGGCTCTGATGTAAATTGATCATTTCTGCATCTTGTTTTATAACTGCGACCTAACATTTGGATTGGCATATTCACATATTCATATTCACACATATTCATATTCACAGCAGAACATTCCAGATCATTACAAAGGAGGTTTAGGACCACACAAATAACGACTTGTTACTATAGTATGGGAAGCAAATTTCAAACATTTTAGTTAGTTTTATTTTCATTAGAAAATAATGTTTGAAGCACTTTACAATGGATTGCTTTTACTAGTTTTTAACAAAATATCAATAACAAATGTCCAAGTCCCCTTTCTTTGATTCCAGTTTGCTTGGGACTAGAAATATGTTTTATTGTCAGTGAATAATGTTATCCTTAGTCATGTTATTATTCATGTTAATATTCATGTTAAAATTCATGCTTTATTTGTTTTGAACATTTTACTCTCAGGAAGATGGCATGAAATAGGAGTGTAATCAAGCAGAGTTTATTCAATCCTGACCTTTCCTTTAGTTTCTCAACCTCCCGTGTTTATTAAATGTTGTCATTGGTCAAAGAAAAATAATGAATCATCTACAATAATAGATTATTCGTTAGTGAAATAAAGTCATCTGCAATAATAGATTATTCAGTAGTGAAATAAAGTGAGGGAAAGGCTCAACAAAACATAATTGATAAATAAAATAAGTATAAGAAATAAATCGATGGAAAATAAAAATAAAAAGTTTAAAATAAGAGCTTAAATATGAAGGAATAAAGAATAGATGATTGTGTTTACTTCTACAGTACTTGTAACTGGAAGTTACTGCACATTTGTTTTAAAGGTGTGCTATTTGGATTTACACTGGATGAAAAATCATTTGAAAAGGAAATTTACCTTTGCAAACACATTATACTATTGGCTAAGTTTTATATTCATAAATGTAAGTTTCTCAATACCCGACCTGTTTTTGTGTCTTTAAAAAATAATTTGAACTTTACTTTAAAACACTTACTTCCTCGAACAAGCAAAAAGCTGTGAAAACGATGATGCTATGTTCCACATTTAAATTATTTACACAACTTGTGTGAGCCTATAACATATTTATTTTTGTTACATATCTATATATATATATTTAAACTTTGTTACATATTAATATTTACATTTTGTTACATATTTATATATTTACACTTTGATACATATTTATATTTACACTTTGTTACATATTTATATTTACATTTTTATTACATATTTATATATTTACACTTTGTTACATATATTTTTACACTTTGTTACATATTTATATTTACATTTTGTTACATAGTTATATATTTACACTTTGTTACATATTTATATTTACACTTTGTTACATATATATATATATATATATATATATATATATATATATATATATATATATATATATATATATATATATCCATCCATCCATCCATCTTCTTCCGCTTATCCGAGGTCGGGTCGCGGGGGCAGCAGCCTAAGCAGGGAAGCCCAGACTTCCCTCTCCCCAGCCACTTCGTCCAGCTCCTCCCGGGGGATCCCGAGGCGTTCCCAGGCCAGCCGGGAGACATAGTCTTCCCAACGTGTCCTGGGTCTTCCTCGTGGCCTCCTACCGGTCGGACATGCCCTAAACACCTCCTTAGGGAGGCGCTCGGGTGGCATCCTGACCAGATGCCCGAACCACCTCATCTGGCTCCTCTCGATGCGGAGGAGCAGCGGCTTTACTTTGAGCTCCCCCCGGATGACAGAGCTTCTCACCCTATCTCTAAGGGAGAGCCCCGCCACCCGGCGGAGGAAACTCATTTCGGCCACTTGTACCCGTGATCTTGTCCTTTCGGTCATAACCCAAAGCTCATGACCATAGGTGAGGATGGGAACGTAGATCGACCGGTAAATTGAGAGCTTTGCCTTCCGGCTCAGCTCCTTCTTCACCACAACGGATCGATACAGCGTCCGCATTACTGAAGACGCCGCACCGATCCGCCTGTCGATCTCACGATCCACTCTTCCCTCACTCGTGAACAAGACTCCGAGGTACTTGAACTCCTCCACTTGGGGCAAGATCTCCTCCCCAACCCGGAGATGGCACTCCACCCTTTTCCGGGCGAGAACCATGGACTCGGACTTGGAGGTGCTGATTCTCATCCCAGTCGCTTCACACTCAGCTGCGAACCGATCCAGTGAGAGCTGAAGATCCTGGCCAGATGAAGCCATCAGGACCAAATCATCTGCAAAAAGCAGAGACCTAATCCTGCAGCCACCAAACCGGATCCCCTCAACGCCTTGACTGCGCCTAGAAATTCTGTCCATAAAAGTTATGAACAGAATCGGTGACAAAGGGCAGCCTTGGCGGAGTCCAACCCTCACCGGAAACGTGTCCGACTTACTGCCGGCAATGCGAACCAAGCTCTGACACTGATCATACAGGGAGCGGACCGCCACAATCAGACAGTCCGAAACCCCATACCTTCTGAGCACTCCCCACAGGACTTCCCGAGGGACACGGTCGAATGCTTTCTCCAAGTCCACAAAGCACATGTAGACTGGTTGGGCAAACTCCCATGCACCCTCAAGGACCCTGCCGAGAGTATAGAGCTGGTCCACAGTTCCACGACCAGGACGAAAACCACACTGTTCCTCCTGAATCCGAGGTTCGACTATCCGGCGTAGCCTCCTCTCCAGTACACCTGAATAGACCTTACCGGGAAGGCTGAGGAGTGTGATCCCACGATAGTTAGAACACACCCTCCGGTTCCCCTTTTTAAAGAGAGGAACCACCACCCCGGTCTGCCAATCCAGAGGTACTTCCCCCGATGTCCACGCGATGCTGCAGAGTCTTGTCAACCAAGACAGCCCTACAGCATCCAGAGCCTTAAGGAACTCCGGGCGGATCTCATCCACCCCCGGGGCCTTGCCACCGAGGAGCTTTTTAACTACCTCAGCAACCTCAGCCCCAGAAATAGGAGAGCCCACCACAGATTCCTCAGGCACTGCTTCCTCATAGGAAGACGTGTTGGTGGGATTGAGGAGGTCTTCGAAGTATTCCCTCCACCGATCCACAACTTCCGCAGTCGAGGTCAGCAGAACACCATCCGCACCATACACGGTGTTGGTAGTGCACTGCTTCCCCTTCCTGAGGCGGCGGATGGTGGTCCAGAATCGCTTCGAAGCCGTCCGGAAGTCGTTTTCCATGGCTTCCCCGAACTCCTCCCATGTCCGAGTTTTTGCCTCCGCGACCGCTGAAGCCGCACACCGCTTGGCCTGTCGGTACCTGTCCGCTGCCTCAGGAGTCCCATGAGCCAAAAGAACCCGATAGGACTCCTTCTTCAGCTTGACGGCATCCCTCACCGCCGGTGTCCACCAACGGGTTCTAGGATTACCGCCACGACAGGCACCAACTACCTTGCGGCCACAGCTCCAATCAGCCGCCTCGACAATAGAGGTGCGGAACATGGTCCACTCGGACTCAATGTCCAGCACCTCCCTCGTGACATGTTCAAAGTTCTTCCGGAGGTGGGAATTGAAACTCTCTCTGACAGGAGACTCTGCCAGACGTTCCCAGCAAACCCTCACAATGCGTTTGGGCCTGCCAGGTCTGTCCGGCATCCTCCCCCACCATCGCAGCCAACTCACCACCAGGTGGTGATCGGTAGAAAGCTCCGCCCCTCTCTTCACCCGAGTGTCCAAAACATGAGGCCGCAAATCCGATGACACAACTACAAAGTCGATCATAGAACTGCGGCCTAGGGTGTCCTGGTGCCAAGTGCACATATGGACACCCTTATGCTTGAACATGGTGTTCGTTATGGACAATCCGTGACGGGCACAAAAGTCCAATAACAAAACACCACTTGGGTTCAGATCCGGGCGGCCATTCTTCCCAATCACGCCTCTCCAGGTTTCACTGTCGTTGCCAATATGAGCGTTGAAGTCCCCCAGTAGAACGAGGGAATCACCCGGGGGAGCACTCTCAAGTATATATATATATATAAGTATATATATATATATATATTTATATTTATATTTATATATATATATATATTTATATATATATATATATATATATATATATATATATATATATATATATATATATATATATGCAGGGCCGGCCCGTGGCATAGGCCGTATAGGCAAATGCTAAGGGCGCCGTCCATCAGGGGGCGCCACGCCAGTGCCACAAATGTTGGAGAAAAAAAAAAAAGAAAAAAAAGTTGGTACTATTATTTCTAAATACAAAAAATAATCCCACGTTAATTAAAATGCAAAGTAAAGCCTATTTAATAGAAATATTATTTGTTACAACATTACGACCCCCCCCCCCCCCCTCCCGCGCACGGTGCGCCCCCTCCCTTCCCGTATCATGACTCTTTTTGGACGTCACCACATCAAAAAATTCAACACAAGATGTCAAAACGGCCAAAACTGTCAGGTGCCCAAGGAAGAAAAAAGAGAAAAGAAGAGAAGTAGAAACGAGAAAAGACAGAGGTAGCAGGTAGGTAACGTTAGCCTACATGAAATTATTTGTCTGTTACAGAATGTGATAGTAACCTGGCTTTTTAGCATTAAGCTAATGTTACATGATTCGGCAATTGCTAATCAATAAATAGCTAGTTCTGTTTTAACGTCGGGTTAATATTGTGGAGTGGGCTAAATTGTTATGGAAAATAATAATGTAACGTTAGGTAATTACAGTACTCCCACCTTACATTCCTCAGGGAGATTTGTATTAGATCTTTTAAGCAGGTGTTTTTTGTTTACATTGTTATTGCCTTCTGGTTAGCTAATGTTTGCCCTGCAGGTAATAGTCACTTGTCCACCCCTTTGTATATTAGGTATAGTTGTAAGTAAAAAAAAAGGTCAAAGACAAAGCTATTCGGTTTCTTGTGAGTATATACACTTCACTGACGATGTGGGGGGGCGCCACCTAAAATCTTGCCTAGGGCGCCAGATTGGTTAGGGCCGGGCCTGTATATATGTATATATATATTTACACTTTGTTACATATATATATATTTACACTTGTTACATATATGTACACTTTGTTACATATATATATATATATATATATATATATATATATATATATATATATATATATATATATATATATATTTACACTTTGTTACATATATATATATATATATATATATATATATATATATATATATATATATATATATATATATATATTTACACTTTGTTATATATATATATGTATGTATATATATTTACACTTTGTTACATATATATATTTACACTTTGTTACATATATATATATATATATATATATATATATATATATATATATATATTTACACTTTGTTACATATATATATATATATATATATATATATATATATATATATTTACACTTTGTTATATATATATATGTATGTATATATATTTACACTTTGTTACATATATATATTTACACTTTGTTACATATATACAGTATATTTACACTTTGTTACATACATTTATATTTACACTTTGTTACATACATATATTTACACTTTGTTACGTATTTATATATCTATACTTTGTTACATATATATATTTACACTTTGTTACATATTTATATATTTACACTTTGTTACATATATATATTTACACTTTGTTACTAGGGCTGCAACTAACGATTAATTTGATAATCGATTAATCTGTCAATTATTACTTCGATTAATCGAATAATAATTGGATAAAAGGGACAAACTACATTTCTATATTTTAATTATTGTTTCTCAGCTGTTTGTTCATGTTGCAGTTTGTAAATAAAGGTTTATAAAAAAATAAAAAATAAAACATAAAAAATACAATTAAAAAAAAGAATTACCTCTGCGCATGCGCAAAGCATAGATCCAACGAATCAATGACTAAATTAATCGCCAACTATTTTTGTAATCGATTTTATATATATAAAATATATATATATATATATATATATATATATATATATATATATATATATATATATATATATATATATATATATATATATATATATATATATATATACACTTTATTACATATATATATTTACACTTTGTTACCTATATATATATTTACACTAGGTTACATATATATATTAACACTTTGTTACATATATTTATATTCACACTTTGTTACATATATATATTTACACTTTGTTACATATATATATTTACACATTGTTACATATTTACATATTTACACTTTGTTATATATATATATATATATATATATATATATATATATATATATATATATGTAACAAAGTGTAAACATATATATGTAACAAAGTGTAAATATATATACATATATAAGTAACAACGTGTAAATATATATATATATATATATTGTAACAAAGTGTAAATATAAATATATGTAACAAAGTGTAAATATATATATGTAACCTAGTGTAAATATATATATAGGTAACAAAGTGTAAATATATATATATGTAACAAAGTTTAAATATATATATATGTAACAAAGTGTAAATATATATATATATATATATATATATATATATATATATATGTATATATATATATATATATATGTGTGTGTGTGTGTAACGAATTGTAAATATATATATATATATATATATATATATATATGTAACAAAGTGTGAATATAAATGTATGTAACAAAGTGTAAATATATATACAAATATATGTAACAACGTGTAAATATATATATATATATATATATATATGCAACAAAGTGTAAACATATATATGTAACAAAGTGTAAATATAAATATATGTGACAAAGTGTAAATATATATATATATATGTAACAAAGTGTAAATATATATACATATATATGTAACAACATGTAAATATATATATATATATATATATATATATATATATATATATATATATATATATATATGTGTGTGTGTAACAACGTGTAAATATATATATATATATATATGTATTTACACGTTACATATATATGTATATATATTTACACTTTGTTACATATATATATATTTACACTTTGTCACATATATTTATATTTACACTTTGTTACATATATATGTTTACACTTTGTTGCATATATATATATATATATATATATATATATATATATATATATATTTACACGTTGTTACATATATTTGTATATATATTTACACTTTGTCACATATATTTATATTTACACTTTGTTACATATATATGTTTACACTTTGTTGCATATATATATATATATATATATATATATATATATATATATATATATATATATATATATATTTACACGTTGTTACATATATTTGTATATATATTTACACTTTGTTACATACATTTATATCAATCAATCAATCAATCAATCTTTATTTATATAGCCCTAAATCACAAGTGTCTCAAAGGGCTGCACAAGCCACAACGACATCCTCGGTACAAAGCCCACATATAAATTCACACTAGGTTACATATATATATTTACACTTTGTTACATATATTTATATTTACACTTTGTTACATATATATATTTACACGTTGTTACATATATATATTTACACTTTGTTACATATTTATATATTTACACTTTGTTACAATATATATATACATTTACATGTTGTTACATATATATGTATATATATTTACACTTTGTTACATATATATTTACACTTTGTTACATATATTTATATTTACACTTTGTTACATATATATGTTTACACTTTGTTACATATATATATATATATATATATATATATATATATATATATATATATATATATATATATATATATATATATATTTACACTTTGTTACATATATATATATTTACACTTTGTTACCTATATATATATTTACACTAGGTTACATATATATATACATTTACACTTTGTTACATATATTTATATTTACACTTTGTTACATATATATTAGAGGTGCGCGGATAGGCAATTATTTCATCCGCAACCGCATCACAAAAGTCGTCAACCATCCGCATCCACCCGAACCAACATTTTATCAAAACCGCACCCGCCCGCACCCGCCCGTTGTTATATATCTAATATAGACGATGCAAGGCATTAGTGAGGTTATAAAGCTTTTGCCTGTTAAAGAAAGGAGACTGATCCAATGCAGCAGAGACATTCAATGCATGCCACGCTGTCACGGCCCAGACGCACACCAGTGCGCAATCATCTGGGAGCCGCGCTGAGCGCACCTCCAAGCGCGCTCGCGCGCTCGTCACTCAAACTGCTGCAGGCAGCTGCGTTCCATCTTCAATCAACACACCCGGCACTGATGAGAGGGACGACTACTTAAACAACCGCCACCAGAGATCCTCCTCCTGCCTGCCTCGCCCTTGTCTGACAGCACCGCTCTTCTCAACACGCACCTCCAACACTTACGGTAAAACCCTCCAGTTAAATTCCACACATAGTCTGACACCCATTTCCTGTTTGGTTACATACACATCTAATATATATATATATATATATATATATATATATATATATATATATATATATATATATATATGTTGATATATATAATATAATGTAGTATAATATAATATAATATATAGTATAATATCATATAATATATTCGATAATATATTGTATGAATTATACATATATATATATATTATTATTATTATTATTATTATTATTATATATATATATATTTATATAGAGATATATATAATTCCCTTTTGAATAAATACGCCCCAGGCTAAACGCTCTCCCTGTCTCAGTGCCGTCTTCTTCTACCCGGTATCATCACACACAAATTAATATCTCTTGGCCACGCATTCGTGGCTAAGAGATATTAATGCGTGATAATGTTATTTATCATTATTATAATATTATTGTCATTTCCATCAAGAAAGTGTTGACTATTGTTGCCAATGCCCTCAGATCAGGAGTGCGTTCCTCACACTTTGTGTGCGCAGTTCCAGCAAGCAGAACGAGGCTTTTAAGAAGTTAAAAAAATGTTTTAGAAAGACTAGGCCTATATTTTCGTTAGGTAAAAAAATGTTCTGAATTTATTTCAATGAATATTAACTTGTTAACATTATAATGCTCAAATAGGGACGAGGGCGGGGTGCACAGTGAAGCAGTGAACAATTTCGCGACAAAGATGAACCTTTATTGATTGATCTGCAGCCATGACAAAATATCAGACAATCTCCATTGTCAACAACAGGCAAGCAAATAAAGATAAACACATAGCCTATGTTCTAGGCATAGGCATAGGCTCATACGTTTTTAAGTTGAAATAAAAAAATAAATAAAAAATGTGCCTCATAAGCCTTAGGCTGTCAATAACGCGCACAAACTTAAATTATACAATAACATATGTATTTCCGAATTGGTTTAACCGCAACCCGCCCGCATCTATTTAAAATCTAATTTTTTTTAATTTCACCCGCCCGACCCGCGGATTATCCGCGGACTCCGCGGTTGTGTCCACAAACCGCGCATCTCTAATATATATATTTACACTTTGTTACATATTTACACTTTGTTACATATATATATATATATATATATTTACACGTTGTTACATATACATGTATATATATTTACACGTTGTTACATATATATATTTACACGTTGTTACATATATATATTTACACTTTGTTACATTGTGATGAACGACAAGGTGTTTTGTGATGAACGACAAAGTGAAGGTCAAGACAACAAATGGTCGCAGTACTGCAGCTCGCCGCCAGTCGGCGCCGCGCCTCTTCAGCGACGTCATCCTCATCTTCCTCCTCCTCTTACTCCTCCTCTTCCTCCACCTCGGCGGGTCGCAGTCTCTCCAGTCCCCGCATCAGCCAGCTCGTCACCGGGCAGATCCTCCGCATCCTCGGTGAGCGCGGGAGATGACACCGGAAGTGTGAGTGGACGACACGACGAGACGCAACATGACGGTGGACTTTGAAGAATGTATCAAAGATTCTCCCCGCTTCAGGTAAAACACACCTTCTTCTTTTCATTTTCTTCCTGCTGCCTGCTTCTTTTTTTTTTTTTTACCATGTTTCCACGAAGAGAGGCGATACATGATATATCATTTATCATTTATATACAATCCATCCATCCATCCATTTTCTACCGCTTGTCCCGTTCGGGGTCGCGGGGGGTGCTGGAGCCTATCTCAGCAACATTCGGGCGGAAGGCGGGGTACACCCTGGACAAGTCACCATCTCATTGCAGGACATGATATATCATTTATCATTTATATACACGCATATATCATGCGTAAATTATATATCATGCGTGTAAATGATATATCATGCGTGTAAATGATATATCATGCGTGTAAATGACATATCATGCGTGTAAATTGTATATCATTTATCATTTATATACACGCATGTATCATGCGTAAATGATATATCATGCGTGTAAATGATATATGCGTGTAAATGATATATCATGCGTGTAAATGATATATGCGTGTAAATGATATATCATGCGTGTAAATGACATATCATGCGTGTAAATTGTATATCATTTATCATTTATATACACGCATGTATCATGCGTAAATGATATATCATGCGTGTAAATGATATATGCGTGTAAATGATATATCATGCGTGTAAATGATATATGCGTGAAAATGATATATCATGCGTGTAAATGATTTATCATGCGTGTAAATTTTATATCATTTATCATTTATATACACGCATATATCATGCGTAAATGATATATCATGCGTGTAAATGATATATGCGTGTAAATGATATATCATGCGTGTAAATGATATATGCGTGTAAATGATATATCATGCGTGTAAATGATTTATCATGCGTGTAAATTTTATATCATTTATCATTTATATACACGCATATATCATGCGTAAATGATATATCATGCGTGTAAATGATATATGCGTGTAAATGATATATCATGCGTGTAAATGATATATCATGCGTGTAAATTTTATATCATTTATCATTTATATACACGCATATATCATGCGTAAATGATATATCATGCGTGTAAGTGATATATGCGTGTAAATGATATATCATGCGTGTAAATGATATATGCGTGTAAATGATATATCATGCGTGTAAATGATATATGCGTGTAAATGATATATCATGCGTGTAAATGATATATGCGTGTAAATGATATATCATGCGTGTAAATGATATATGCGTGTAAATGATATATCATGCGTGTAAATGATTTATCATGCGTGTAAATTTTATATCATTTATCATTTATATACACGCATATATCATGCGTAAATGATATATCATGCGTGTAAATGATATATGCGTGTAAATGATATATCATGCGTGTAAATGATATATCATGCGTGTAAATTTTATATCATTTATCATTTATATACACGCATATATCATGCGTAAATGATATATCATGCGTGTAAGTGATATATGCGTGTAAATGATATATCATGCGTGTAAATGATATATGCGTGTAAATGATATATCATGCGTGTAAATGATATATCATGCGTGTAAATTTTATATCATTTATCATTTATATACACGCATATATCATGCGTAAATGATATATCATGCGTGTAAGTGATATATGCGTGTAAATGATATATCATGCGTGTAAATGATATATGCGTGTAAATGATATATCATGCGTGTAAATGATTTATCATGCGTGTAAATTTTATATCATTTATCATTTATATACACGCATATATCATGCGTAAATGATATATCATGCGTGTAAATGATATATGCGTGTAAATGATATATCATGCGTGTAAATGATATATGCGTGTAAATGATATATCATGCGTGTAAATGATATATCATGCGTGTAAATTTTATATCATTTATCATTTATATACACGCATATATCATGCGTAAATGATATATCATGCGTGTAAGTGATATATGCGTGTAAATGATATATCATGCGTGTAAATGATATATGCGTGTAAATGATATATCATGCGTGTAAATGATATATCATGCGTGTAAATTTTATATCATTTATCATTTATATACACGCATATATCATGCGTAAATGATATATCATGCGTGTAAATGATATATGCGTGTAAATGATATATCATGCGTGTAAATGATATATGCGTGTAAATGATATATCATGCGTGTAAATGATATATCATGCGTGTAAATTTTATATCATTTATCATTTATATACACGCATATATCATGCGTAAATGATATATCATGCGTGTAAATGATATATGCGTGTAAATGATATATCATGCGTGTAAATGATATATGCGTGTAAATGATATATCATGCGTGTAAATGATTTATCATGCGTGTAAATTTTATATCATTTATCATTTATATACACGCATATATCATGCGTAAATGATATATCATGCGTGTAAGTGATATATGCGTGTAAATGATATATCATGCGTGTAAATGATATATGCGTGTAAATGATATATCATGCGTGTAAATGATATATCATGCGTGTAAATTTTATATCATTTATCATTTATATACACGCATATATCATGCGTAAATGATATATCATGCGTGTAAGTGATATATGCGTGTAAATGATATATCATGCGTGTAAATGATATATGCGTGTAAATGATATATCATGCGTGTAAATGATATATCATGCGTGTAAATGATATGTCATGCGTGTAAATGATATATCATGTGTGTAAATGATATATCATGTGATATATCATGCGTGTAACTGATATGTCATGTGTGTAAATGATATATCATGCGTGTAAATGATATATCATGCGTGTAAATGATATATCATGCGTGTAAATGATATATCTTGCATGTAAATGATATACCATGCGTGTAAATTATATATAATTCGTGTAAATTATAAATCATGCGTGGAAATGATATATCATACGTGTAAATTATATATTATGCGTGGAAATGATATATCATGCGTGGAATGATATACCATGCGTGTAAATTATATATAATGCGTGGAAATGATATGTCATGCGTGTAAATGACATATCATGCGTGTAAATGATATATCATGCGCGTAAATGATATATCATGTGTGTAAATAATACATCGTGCGTGTAAATGATATATCATGCGTTTAAATGATATATAATGCGTGTAAATGATTTATAATGCGTGTAAATGATATATCATGCGTGTAAATGATATATCATGCTTGTATATAATATATAATGCTTGTAAATGATAAATGAGGTGTGTATGTGTGGATCAGTGGGAATGTAAAGGTGTGGTGAGGGTGTGAACATGTGATGTATGAAGATGCTAAAGTCTTCATAAGTATGCTTATTAATCCATGTGGGGTGTTGTCACTCTTTTATATTTACATGTCAAGGTGTGTGTGTGTGCGTGTGTGTGTGTGTGTGTGTGTGTGTGTATGTGTGTGTGAGAGAAAGAGAGAGAAAAGGCCCTGTAGTCCCCAGCATTTATGAGAAAGTTCTTGCAGCATGGAGGTGTGACCATGTTCTTGCAGCATGGAGGTGTGACCATGTTCTTGCAGCATGGAGGTGTGGCCATGTTCTTGCAGCATGGAGGTGTGGCCACGTTCTTGCAGCATGGAGGTGTGGCCACGTTCTTGCAGCATGGAGGTGTGACCATGTTCTTGCAACATGGAGGTGTGTCCATGTTCTTGCAGCATGGAGGTGTGGCCATGTTCTTGCAGCATGGAGGTGTGACCATGTTCGTGCAGCATGGAGGTGACCATGTTCTTGCAGCATGGAGGTGTATCCATGTTCTTGCAGCATGGAGGTGTGGCCATGTTCTTGCAGCATGGAGGTGTGACCATGTTCTTGCAGCATGGAGGTGTGACCATGTTCTTGCAGCATGGAGGTGTGACCATGTTCTTGCAGCATGGAGGTGTGACCATGTTCTTGCAGCATGGAGGTGTGACCATGTTCTTGCAGCATGGAGGTGTGACCATGTTCTTGCAGCATGGAGGTGTGACCATGTTCTTGCAGCATGGAGGTGTGACCATGTTCTTGCAGCATGGAGGTGTGACCATGTTCTTGCAGCATGGAGGTGTGACCATGTTCTTGCAGCATGGTCCAGATGTTTGACCAGGGTGGTGTGTCGCTGCCCTCCATCCAGGTGCAAGAAGTAGTTTGGTGTGTTGCTTCCATCTTTAGTGGAAATGTGTGTGGAGGGATGAGGGTGATGAGAATGGATGAAAGAGACTCAGTGATGGTGAGGAGGAATGGTCACAGGAAGAGGCGGAGAAGGAGGGTTTTTTTTAGAGCACAATCCAAGTGACTGTTGTGAAGATTTGGAAAATTCCTTGGATGTTTGTGAGTGACAGCAAGTAACCATCATGAGGACTTTGAATATGACCAATGTATGATCCTGTAACTACTTGGTATCGGATCGATACCTAAATGTGTGGTATCATCCAAAACTAATGTCAAGTATCAAAGAAGAGAAGAATAAGGGATTATTACATTTTAGCAGAAGTGTAAATAGAACATGTTAAAACAGAAAATAAGCAGATATTAACAGTAAATGAACAAGTAGATTAATAACCAATTTTTACAGTTTGTCCCCTCATAATGTAGACAAAATAATAGGTAGATAAATGACACAATATGTTACTGCATACGTCAGCAGACTAATTAGGAGTCTTTGTTTGTTTACTTACTACTAAAAGACAAGTTGTCTAGTATGTTCACTATTTTAGTTAAGGACTAAATTACAATAATAAACATATGTTTCATGTACCCTAAGATATTTTGTTACAATAAAGACAATAATGAATTTTTTTGTGCTCCCCTTTATTTAGAAAAGTATCAAAGTACTGAAAAATATGGAAATACATTTTGGTGGTGGTACTAAAATATTGGTATGAGGACAAGACTAGACTGGAAGTATTGCCAATAGTGTTAATGTTAGTTCTATGTTCTCCACTTTGCACCAGCATGGTCTGCTCTAGGATCAAATGTGTCTCCCTGGTTCCTCTCCATTGTCGCGTGTCTTCTTCTGACTGATGTTTTCAACATGGCCTGTGGTTTATGACTTGGATCCAGTCCAAAGTCAAGTCCAGCGCAGCCATCTGGCATTGTGCTGGGGGGAAAGTCCCAGTCCTGTAAGACCCTGTGGTCCCCGCCGTAACGTACAGAACCAAGTCACAGCTCAACTGGACTGAAGGAAAGTCCTTCTGTCATGACTTGAACACATCCTGGTTTCTCATATCCGGCTTTCCACATCTTGGATGCTTGCATGCATCAGGTCAGCCAACTAAAGAGGAGGTGGTCTGTGACTGCAGAGGTTGGAATGTTTGAGATGTTCCTTCTCCATGGCTCTGCTTGTTGCGTCATTTCAGGAGAACCAATGATAAGAATACTCCCAGCAGGTCTTGACTTGTGCCACCTCCATCTTTCATTTTGTTCTGCATGACTGAGTGTGCATGAAGGGGTGTTTGTGCCTTGGTCCACACCTGCTGTAGGTGCACCTGCTCAATGTTTTGTCATCTGGCTTCATTTTCTTCACCACGGCTCGCTTTTCTTTCATTGCCATGCAGAGTTTCAGATTATTTAGATAGTATTTCATTGCATGCAACGTTTCAGACTAGTTAGATTTTGAGCAGACGATTGTGGCAACAACAAAAAAATGTGATTGATATTATAATCACGATTAATTACACAATTTAAAAACATTTTTGTACCACCAAAACGTAACTGTAATTATATATTTTTTAAAACCTGGATATAAATGAGTAATTAATAAACCACAACATGTAAAATAATAAAAGCAATAAACATCCATCCATCCATCCAGCCATCCATCCATCCATTCATCCATTTTTTACCGCTTATTCCCTTCGGGGTCGCGGGGGGCGCTGGAGCCTATCTCAGCTACAATCGGGCGGAAGGCAGGGTACACCCTGGATAAGTCGCCATCTCATCGCAGGGCCAACACAGATAGACAGACATATACCAAAACATTTAAATGTTTTGTTGTAAAAAAAACTAAAAAAAATTAGTTGTTCAATTGTAATTGTTTTTTATTCAGTTTTTTTTTACCTTTTACACTTATTTTACCACCACGGTGTGCGCTCTTTGTGTAACATAAAATATGATACAATGTTTGTTTGCTCACATTTACTTGTTTAGTACAATTTTGACCAGTATTTAGTACATTGTACTTGAGCAAGGCATTTATTCAACCTTTATTTTGTTGACGCAGTCAGACTGGATGTGGTGCACCGTGCTCTTATTGTGAAGGGGGAAGTGTGCTGTGCTGTTGTTGATATGTGAAAATGTATTGCTTTTCTTCTAGAATTTAGTGGGTGCAGCTTATATACCGGTGTGAGTCTGAAAAACTAGGGTATTTGGTATTTTGGTGGTGTAGGGCGTGTTCTCAGCTGGACGTATAAAGAGGCAACTCACTTGAGCTTGTTAAAAAACACAAAAGAGAGCCTGTCAGGTTGTGACTGTTGTTTGTACATTGATGTTACATCCATGATGTCGTTCACAACAACACAACAGATGAGATATGTTGTGTGTGTGTGATTGTTTGTACATTAATGTTACATCCATGATGTCGTTCACAACAACACAACAGATGAGATATGTTGTGTGTGTGTGATTGTTTGTACATTAATGTTACATCCATGATAGTGTTCACAACAACACAACAGATGAGATGTGTTGTGTGTGTATGATTGTTTGTACATTAATGTTACATCCATGATGTCGTTCACAACAACACATGAGATGTGTTGCGTGTGTATGATTGTTTGTACATTGATGTTACATGCATGATGTCGTTCACAACAACACAACAGATGAGATGTGTTGTGTGTGTATGATTGTTTGTACATTAATGTTACATCCATGATGTCGTTCACAACAACACAACAGATGACATGTGTTGTGTGTGTATGATTGTTTGTACATAGATGTTACATCCATGACGTCCTTCACAACAACACAAGAGATGAGATGTGTTATGTGTGTATGATTGCTTGTACATTAATGTTACATGCATGATATCCTTCACAACAACACAACAGATGACATGTGTTGTGTGTGTATGATTGTTTGTACATTGATGTTACAGCCATGATGTCCTTCACAACAACACAACAGATGAGATGTGTTGTGTGTGTATGATTGTTTGTACATTGATGTTACATCCATGATGTCGTTCACAACAACACAACAGATGACAGGTGTTGTGTGTATATGATTGTTTGTACATTGATGCTACATCTATGATGTCGTTCACAACAACACAACAGATGACAGGTGTTGTGTGTGTATGATTGTTTGTACATTGATGTTACATCTATGATGTCGTTCACAACAACACAACAGATGACAGGTGTTGTGTGTGTATGATTGTTTGTACATTGATGTTACATCCATGATGTCGTTCACAACAACACAACAGGTGAGATGTGTTGTGTGTGTATGATTGTTTGTACATTAATGTTACATCCATGATGTCGTTCACAACAACTACCTGCAGTCAAGGAAGCAGGGCGAAACTTTCTCACGGCGTGCAGCAACAGAGCGACCAGAGCGGCGTGTGCTGTGCCACTCGGGCGGGCATTAGCCCTTGAGTGCCCGGTAAAATAGTAAATTCCGGCGTCGCTAAGTGTCTACGTTGGTGTGGCTCGTTTCTAGCCTAGATCCAAGTTGCACTGCAGCCGGGCTCGGCTCACCTTCAGCCGTGGCCCAGGTTAGCATGGGTCTGAAGCCAAGGAGAGTGGTTAGCCCCCCTGAGGACGACATGGAAGAAATTAAGAAATCTCTTGAGTTCTTGTCGGCTGAGATCGCAACAATTGCTGACCAGCAAAAGAAAATTGTGGATCTGATGGGTGACATTCAGTCACTCAAAAGACTGAACACGGAGAAAGACAAAGCTATAAAAGTTTTGGAATGTCGCGTGGCCGACTTGGAGCAGTACTCCCGCATGAACAACGTGATCGTCAGCGGACTTAAGACCAAGCATCGGTCATACGCCAGTGTGGCAGCCCGGGAGAACGGTCCCGTAGGGCGGGAGGGAGTTCAATCGGAGTCAGAGGTGGAATCACTGGAGCAGCAGGTGGTCAGCTTTTTGGGGAGCAGGAGGATCTCCGTGGACAGGAGCGACATTGAAGCCTGTCACACCCTGCCTACGAGAACCAAAGGAGCAACACCAGCGATCATCATTCGCTTCACCAACAGAAAGAACAAGATCGCGATCCTAAAACAGGGTCGCAAATTAAAAGGAACGGAGGTGTACATTAACAAACACCTCACAAAAAGGAATGGTGAGATCGCCAGGCGCGCACGAATCCTGAGGAAGCAAAGCAAAATTCAGTCTACATGGACTGCCAGCTGTAAAGTGTTTATCAAGCTGAATGGTACCACCCCAGAAGAGGAGAAAGTCATGGTCATCAACGACATCAGTGATTTGGACAAATTCGATATCTGAGGAACTATCTGCGGCGAGGTAGGACCCCTGTGTCTACTCATGGACACTTTTCACACACACATCATGACTGTCACTCATTGTTTCCCTTTTTTATTCTTTAGTTTTTTTTATTCTTTAGTTGTTTGCTGCAGTTGCAGATGTCATGCCTATGTACTAGTTGGGCGTTGTTATATATGTCTACCTGTACGGCTTTTTAGGCCTCATAGCAGGCCTACACTACTGTGTTTCAGGGTTAATTGTAAAAAGCAATATAAGTCATCAATCGCTCTCTCTCTTCATCATGGTTTCATACAACCTTAAACTACTCGGCAAAGGCCTACTGATAGCTCATTTGAATATCTGTAGCTTAAGAAATAAAATCCCTGATTTATGTATGATAATGAAGTCTAATGATATACACATTATGGCAATATCTGAAACCCATCTTGACTCCTCTTTTGAGGATGATGAATTAGCTGTAGATGGATACACAATTTTTAGGAAGGATAGAACAAGATATGGTGGAGGTATAGCTGTGTATGTGCAGAGTCACATTCCTGTGAAAGTAAGACATGATTTAATGTTGGCTGATATTGAGGCCCTGTGGATCCAGGTTCACCTGCCACAGACCAAACCCATACTGGTTGGGTGCTGCTATAGACCACCTAGTGCCGATATAAAATACCTGGATTTAATATGAAAGATGTTGGATAAATCTAGTGATGAGAACAGAGAGATATATTTTACTGGGGACACAAACATTGATTGGTCTGCTATGTGCCCGCTGAAAAAGAAACTTATTGCTGTAACTAATGCCTGTAACCTCACACAGACTATTACACTACCAACCAGATCAACTATAAATAGAAATGGGCTAAAGTCATCCAAATGCATTGACCACCTATTCACTAATGTTCCTGATAAATGCACTAAAACAGTATCAATAGCTCTTGGCTTTACGGATCACAACTTAATTGCAATAAGGAGGAAGACCAAGCTCTCCAAAGCTCCTAGTGTGACTATACATAAAAGATCTTATAAATATTTTAATGAAGAAAAATTTATAGATGATGTGGAACATGTTAACTGGGAAAGTGTGTGTCTTGAGGAGGATCCCGAAGCTGCTTTGAGCACATTCATGAAGTTATTTTTGCAGATTGCAGATAAGCATGCTCCTGTCAGGAAAACAACTGTCAAGGCAAATGGCGCCCCTTGGTTAGGGAATGAGCTCAAAGCACTTATGAAGCAACGTAACCAGGCTAAAAAGTTGGCAGACTCTTCTGGTCTACTTTCTGATGCGATGATCTATCGTAAATTAAGAAATCGTGTAACTAAAATAAATAGAAGTAATAAAAAGGTATATTATCAGACAAAGATCTATGACTTTAGACATGATGGAAAACAATTGTGGACAATTTTAAATCAAATAATGGGAAGATCAGCATCATGTAAAACAAATTCGTATATAGAAGTTGATGGAGCTTACCTGACTAAGCCAATGGAAATTGCCACATATTTTAATAATTACTTCACAAACAAGGTGGAAAATCTGAGAGTGAATATGACGCCTTCTGATGGCTCCTCCTCATGCACATTAATTGAAAATCATATAATGAAGGGTAAAAACTGCAGGTTCCATTTTGTACCAGTTAGTAGTTCTGATATTGAGAAATTGTTGTTATCACTGCCATCTGATAAACCTGCTGGGACGGACATGCTAGATGGCAAATTGTTAAGAATTGCGGCATGCCATGTATCAACTCCGATTTGTCATATATTTAATAAATCATTAAGATATGGAGTCTTTCCTGGGGTTTGGAAGGAGGCTAAGGTCATCCCTCTACCCAAGGACAAAAATAAAGATTTTACTGGTAAAAACAGTAGACCAATAAGCATACTTCCTGTTCTTAGTAAATTGATGGAAAAAGTTGTTTTCAAACAAATTCAAGATTACTTTACCTACAACAAACTGATGTCGGGTTCCCAGCATGCTTATAGGCAAGGTCACTCAACATCTACTGCTCTAGCTCAGCTGACTGATGACTGGCTGTCACAAATGGATGTCAAGAAGATGGTTGGTACTGTCCTGATTGACTTTAGTGCGGCATTCGATGTCATAGATCACAACATAATGATCTCCAAACTGAGAAAATATGGTTTTAATAGTATGACATTTTTTTGGATGTTGAGCTATCTATCAGCAAGATCACAGAAAGTGTGTTTTAATGGTAGCCTATCTGAACGCAAGTACAATTACTGCGGCGTGCCTCAAGGAAGCTGCTTAGGTCCTTTACTTTTTATTATTTTTACTAATGATCTTCCCTGTGTTACAACAAACACCAATATGGTTATGTATGCAGATGACACAACTCTATACAGTACTGCCTCTACCTTAAATGACCTAGAAAACAACTTAAATCAGGACCTGGAGAGAGTGTCCCGCTGGGTAAATGATAGTAAACTTGTTGTGAATATTGACAAAACAAAAAGCATTCTTTTTGGATCCAGGCATATGCTTGTTGATGACCCACAGCTTCATATTTTAATGTCAGACATACGTATTGAGCAGGTCAAAAAAGCAAAATTGCTTGGTGTGCTATTAGACAGTCAACTGTCATGGTCCGATCATATTAATGGTATTTCAATGAAAATGGGAAGAGGTTTAGCCATGGTCAGGAGGTGCTCCACCTTCTTGACATCCTCAACAATGGCTCAAGTCATACAGTCCTTGGTTTTCTGTCATCTTCATTACTGTCCTATAATATGGTCCGCTACGACTAAGTCTGACCTGAACAAACTGCAACTTGTTCAGAACAGAGCGGCTAGACTGGTACTTAAATGTTCTTTGCACACTAATATTTCATTTATGCATTCACGCCTGTCCTGGTTGTCTGTTGAACAAAATATGCATTGTAGTCTCATTATGTTCTTTAGAACTATCATTTTAGATCAATCACCAGATTACTTTTACAAACAGTTTTTAAAATCAACTAACACACATATTCATGACACTAGGAATGCCAGCAATGGCTATTTGGCACTTCCTGCTCCCAGGACCAATCTCCTCAAACATACAGTCATGTATAGATGTACATCATTTTGGAATGGGTTGCCATCTCACATTAATCTCTCACAAAGTAAATTGTCATTCAAGACAGCTTTGAAGATACACCTATTGCAGCTGCCCACATGACGAGAATTTTTAATACTGGTTTTAACTAGCTTTTTATCTTATGTTGTATTTTTCCATTGTATAATGTCTGTTATTGCATGTATTCTTTGCATTTTTATTTTGTATGCTCCTATATGGACCCCAGGAAGACTAGCAGTCGCCTTGGCGTCAGCTAATGGGGATCCATTCAATAAACAATAAACAATAAACAACACAACAGATGAGATGTGTGTGTATGATTGTTTGTACATTGATGTTGCATCCACAATGTCGTTCACAACAACACCATTTTGATATTTTGTATTTAAAAAAACAGATGATATATATATTTAAAGACAAAACATTGTGTTTATAGGCAACTAAGTATATTATTATAATTCGTTTTTATTATTACTTTTATTTTTTATTTTTTACATTTTCACTGTTGTTTTTTAGATATGTTATTTGAAAATACACAACTTTTGAAGTTTTAGCAGACATTTGCACAAAGTATCGGTATGGACTCAGTATCACTGATACCAGCCTTGAGAGAAAATCGTTGGTATCGCACATGACTGCGTGTCAGTGGAGCAGAACCATGGTTGATATCTGCATCTGAAAGTTGTCCAACCTGCTGGATCGTCATCACTTCAAGTTTCAGCCCACATGGTCGCCAGTATCATTAGAAAAAATACATCTTGTTTTATTTTCCCAAAGCAGAAGAGGCTTTGAAATTTATGTTGTCGCATACTGAAAAGTCAAGTATGGGGGCGCCATATTGATATGTTTTTATTAAAAAAAGGTTATAAACAGAAAAATTATATATATTTAAAGACATGTTTATAGGTAACTAAATATATTATTATTAAATATTACTTTAAAAAAAATTCAGCTTTTTCTAATTATGTTCGGATTTTTCCTTTTTTTTTTTTCTTACATTTTTAAATTTTTTTTCCCCCATGTAAGAATAAAATAATTGTGTGACTGCATAATTGACTATGTCAAAAATTCGGAAACAGGAGTTATTTGTTCTTTTACTATTTCATCGTTGTATTAAGTTATAACATTATTTATATTTTCCAGTGTTCTCATGATTTGCTAACAAGGTCGGGTCCCGGCACCAAAATAATGCGTGTCCAACCCTGCACCAAATCCTCACGGATTAAGGGGATCTGGGTTCGAATCCCCGTTTGGAGTTTGCATGTGCGTGTGCAGATTTTCTCCAGGTACTCTGAGAATATACTGTAGAAACATGAAGTTGTCAATAGTTGTTGGTCTTTTCCCCAAAGTCACCTGGGATAGGCTCCAGCTTACTTCTCACTTTGGGCTAAGCACTACAAGCTTTGAACCAGTGAGGCTAATATGTGGAATTTTATTGGGAAACGGCCAAGCCCAAATGTGAAAAAGGTAAAAAATCCTCCCCGGGATGAGTCACAGGTTACCCGGGAAGAACAAGACAAAATGTAGAAAAAAGCCAAAAACGGTTCAAAATCACCCCAGGGGGTGACTTCCATATTGATTTGTATTCAGAAAGTGGTCATGCAACACCGACAGAGACACTGAAAAGATGTGTTGATGTCTGTCCTGTTTTGTGCCTTGAACCGGAAGTACAACCGTCCATAGCGTTAACGCTCCCAAGGAGTCTTCACTCCAATATAACTAAAACAATTCTTACTTGCTAGACCGTCCCATGTGTGATGTCTGTAGGAGTGTTTTCATGCATATTTATTAGCGTCGTTAGCACGTGTCTGTGTTAGTATTATTAACTTACAATTACATTATTTTTGTCTTGTTTCAGTTTTGTAAATTCACCAAAATGTCACAGTGGAGTTATTGAGTCTGTTTAGCTGATTGGAGAACTACCTTGCGCAGCTAGTGGGTCCATGACCAGGACTTCCGTTTTGTTTGATCAGCCGTTTTACTGCCGTGTTGCAGGAAACACGGTATCTATTTGCAAAATCTTTGGTACCGGCATATATCTGTGGCTTATAGTCCAGTGTGGCTAAAATATGTCAAAATATTTATTTCTCCTAAAATTGTGTGGGTGTGGTTTACGTACGGTAATATGTCCTCACTTCTGCCGTTCACACAAATAAATGTGAAACGAATCACTTCCAGCTACTAAAGTGTTTCATTAGCAGTTGGAATGGCAACTTCTGTCTCTTAGAACCAAATCATGTTTATAGAACACCTCTAGTCCAATAGGAACCAATCAATCAAAGATTACTAAAAAGTGCTTTTGTCGCCACCTTAGATTTGGTTTTCCTGGCATGACTTTAAAAGCTTGCGTCCGTTTATTGGCGGATGAAAGTGCTCTCCAGATATCTGTCTGGCGCCAAGCGTCTGGATTACTTCCTGCGTCACGGCTTTTAATCCTGCATATCTCCTCACCTGTCCCAGATAATCAGCCTGAAATGTGAAAAGGAGCCTGGGAAGTGAGGGAATAATGTAGAAAACATCTTTCAAATCCCCCAGTGGCCAAAATAGGCCTTCTGTGTCAACAAAACATGAAGAAGGATTTCAGACCTCCCCCTGTGGAACTATCACAGCATTAGCATCTACTTGCTCTATATCATGTACCAGCTCTATATCAGGTACCAGCTCTATCTCAGGTACCATCTCTATATCAGGGCGGCTGCCACACATTCTTTTAGAATGATTGATATTAAAAAAGGTGAAATGGAAGCAGAACAAACGGTTTATTGTTGTTGCTCAAAAAGTCATCATGAATCCAAATCAATGTTTAAGCTTTCTACTTTGAAATATGTTTTAGGAAAACAAGCTTGCATAGTTAATAAAGTTAATAAAGGGCATAGATCATTAATAAAAAGACAGTAGATGTGACATTGATGTGGTGGTCCAAACATTGGAAGTAAAGAAAGACAAATAAGATCTTTTTTAAACCTGTCCTTGTTCCACAAATATTCATGACTTATTGTTCACATCTATATTTCACTTTTGAGGGAAACATGGCATATTTGCATAAAAGACCCCCCCAAAAATGCAACTTTATATCGACAGATCCGGAGTTGATCTAAAGAATTAAGCGCTGAAAGTATAAAAAGTGTAAAGACAAGAATCACTTTAGTGACCGGGAGTCTTTCTGGTCCACAGGATCTTTAATGGAGGAAGTGCAAACAATTCTCTAAATGTTGCTTTTTAAATTGGGAAATATTGAAATCAAAAGTGAAAGTATCAGTGATTGTCACACACACACACACACACACACACACACACACACACACACACACACACACACACACACACACACACACACACAGACACACACACACACACGCACTCACTAGCTAGGTGTGGCCCCCGCATGCTTGGACTTTTCAGTATGTGGCCCTCGACACCCCTGCCATGTATCACATATGCCTTAACCAAGTCTGCATTTTCTCTAAATTGCACATTCCATAACTCTGTGCAAATACCAAGAATAAAATGTACGGTACTGGTCATCATCTCCAGGGATTTGTCCTTTGAAGGTATCTGGAGGTCTTCCTTTTTATGACCAGATTGTGTTTGTGTTGATTTCACTTAGTCTTTTTATGATCAGATTGTGTTTGTGTTGATTTCACTCAATCTTTTTATGATCAGATTGTGTTTGTGTTGATTTCACTTAGTCTTTTTGTCGGGTCTTGATCTGGTCGGTCAGACAGTGTTCCTAATAAAATACTCTTTGACTAGAATGCAAACATTCCAGCCAATCAGTGCCATTTACTTGTCCATCCATCCATCCATCCATCCATTTTCTACCGCTTGTCCCTTTTGGGGTGGCGGGGGTTGCTGGAGCCTATCCCAGCTGCACATGGGGGGAAGGCGGGGTACACCCTGGACAAGTCGCCACCTCATCACAGGCCATTATTTTGTTGTAACCTAAATGTCGGTCGTTTTTATCCCCAACTCTAAGTCTGTTGATGCCCACATTGAGCCATTCAAAATGTGTATTAGCCAATTTCAGGCAACTTTATTCAATTTGAATGCAAAGTTCCTAAAATAAAGATGACTCACTGTGTCACAAGTCTGAAAGTGACAGGAGTGAGTTTTTAGCATGGTTAGCAAACACAACTATAGCATGTTGACACTAAGCATATTATATTAGTGATTCCACAAAAACATTATTTTTAAATGATGAATAAACACTCAGTTGAAATGTCATCAAATATACTTACTTTTTTAGCTTCTGAATGATGCAACATACTGTAGACCATGGAACTCGTAGAATACTGTAGACCATGGGACTTGTAGAATACCATAGACCATGGCACTCGTGAAATACTGTAGACCATGGTACTCGTAGAATACTGTAGACCATGGGACTCGTAGAATACTGTAGACCATGGGACTCGTGGAATATTATAGACCATGGCACTCGTGGAATACTGTAGACCATGGTACTCGTGGAATACTGTAGACCATGGGACTTGTGGAATATTGTAGACAATGGGACTTGTGGAATGTTCCATGTTTTCAGAGGGTGCATGTAAAGTGTTAGGGTATGGAGTAACACAAATACTGTATTTTCCGGACTATAGTGCGCACCGGCAGATAAGCCGTACCCACTAAATAAATAAAAATATATGTTTCCATATATCAGCCCCACGGACTATAAGCCACAGACATAAACATGGGTTATTTACACAGAATATGTTTATTTACATACCTTCAGTGTTTCCAAACAGTGTCTGGGACACGGCAGTAAAATGGCTGATCAAACAAAACAGAAGTCATGGTCATGGACCGACGAGCTGCGCAAGCTAGCTTTCCAATAAGCTAAACAGACTCAATAACTCCACGCTGACCTTTTGGTGAATTTACTGAGGAATTTGTGAAAGTGAAACAATACAAAAAGAATGTAAGTTAATATTACTAACACAGACACTCGTCAACATCATTCTATCCATTTTCTACCGCTTGTCCCTTTCGGGTTAGCGGGGGGTGCTGGAGCCTATCCCAGACACATTCGGGCGCTAGACGGGGTACACCCTAGACAAGGAAGACGAGGTACACAAGGAAGGCGGGGTACACCCTGGACAAGTGAGACGAGGTATACAAGGAAGGCAGTGTACACCCTGGACAAGGAAGACGGGGTACACCCTGGACAAGCAAGATGGGGTACATCCTGGACAAGGAAGGCTGAGTACACCTTGGACAAGGGAGACGGGGTACACCCTGAACAAGCAAGACGGGGTACACCCTGGACAAGCAAGACGGGGTACACCCTAAACAAGCAAGACGGGGTACATCCTGGACAAGGAAGGCTGAGTACACCCTGGACAAAGAAGACGGCGTACACCCTGGACAAGGAAGACTGTGTACACCCTGGACAAGGAAGGCGGGTACACCCTGGACAAGGAAGATGGTGTACACCCTGGACAAGTGTCCACCTCATGGCAGGACCTTGGTATTGTGAGGCACATGCACTAACCACTGTTCCACCGTGCTGCAGCTTATAGTCCGGTGCGGCTAATATGTGGACAACTATTTTTGGACTTATAATTTAGTGGGTGTGGCTTATATATTGGTGCGCTCTATAGTCCAGAAAATACAGTATTAGCATTTTGGACAGACTAATACGATCATTATTGATGATGTGCAACTGATGTCATAATGACGGGGAAATGTTGGTGTGGCACTCATGGTTCTTCTGCTCAATACCACCACACTGCAGTGGAAACTAACAACCACCCCATTTTGTTCCATTTCACTCTCTGCCCTGGAAATGCCAAGTTTCCCTTCTGCACATGTTCTTGTTCCACCAATCATCTGTTAGCGCTTCTAGAAAGCAACATGAACCTGAAAGGAAAGAGAGTCCTCTGACCTTTTTCATGGCACAAAAAGCCAACACTGAGCCAAAAGTGTTTGGAAAAATATGAAGAAGCACTTTTCAGCAGAGCACATGGAGATGTTGAGAGAGTCCTCCATGGAACTGGTCTGAACCATCCCTGCTATTTCAAAGACTTGTGGACTGGAAGCGTCACATTGGTGACATCATCATCATCTACACCTGCACCTGCATGGCCAGGTGAGCACAGGACATGTTTAGAGATAAACATCTGACTACTGTAATCCAAACCACAGCTTGTAGTTACAAACTGATATCATTTTCCTAGAAAATGTACTTTTGAACACAAGCAATTGCTAAAACAAGCAACTCAAACAAATGTTTGGATACCCTAAGTTTTGTATTTTCACACATTAACATCAAGTCTTGTCCATAAAACAGTTTTGTATGAAGAGCTAGTTTGGTCAGAATGCTTCAATCACCAATAAATGTCTATCAATAATACAATTTTTGACCAAAACTATTTTGTTGATTTCTTTTGATGTTGTCATTTCTCCCATTCATTAGAATCTTTATTTTTGTGGATCCTCTATCAAGTCAGTGCATGCTTGCTAAGAGAGGAAGTAGATGTTATGTACCGTATTTTCCGCACTATAAGGCGCACCGGATTATTAGCCGCACCTTCAATGAATTACATATTTCATAACTTTGTCCACCAATAAGCCGCCCCGGATTATAAGCCGCGCCTACGCTGCGCTAAAGGGAATGTCAAAAAAACAGTCAGATAGTTCAGTCAAACTTTAATAATATATTGAAAACCAGCGTTCTAACAACTCTGTCCCAAAATGTACGCAAATGTGCAATCACAAACATAGTAAAATTCAAAATGGTGTAGAGCAATAGCAACATAATGTTGCTCGAACGTTAATGTCACAACACACAAAATAAACATAGCGCTCACCTTCTGAAGTTATTCTTCATTCGTAAATCCTTCGAATTCTTCGTCTTCGGTGTCCGAATTGAAAAGTTGCGCAAGCGTGGTATCCAAAATGGCCGGTTCCGTCTCGTCGAAGTCATCGGAGTCAGTGTCGCTGTTGTTCTGTGAATCCTGCCTTCCGGAAAGCTCGGACCACAGTTGTGACCGAAATATCTGCCCAGGCATTTACGATCCACTGGCAAATGTTGGCGTATGTCGTCCGGCGCTGTCTGCCCGTCTTAGTGAAGGTGTGTTCGCCTTCGGAGCTGTGTGAAAAAAGCCACCCGGCCTCTTCGCGTAAACTTCCCTTAACCACTCGCTCATCTTTTCTTCATCCATCCATCCCTTCGAGTTAGCTTTTATGATGACGCCGGCTGGAAAGGTCTCTTTTGGCAAGGTCTTCCTTTTGAATATCACCATGGGTGGAAGTTAGCATGGCAAGCTAGAACCACAGTGAAGGATGACTTCTCATTCCCTGTGGTGCGAATATTCACCGTACGTGCTCCCGTTCCACAGTGCGGTTCACAGGAATATCAGTTGCTGTGAAATACGGTAGTAATCCGTGTGCGGATGGAGAGATTGCGTCTTTTTATGAACCGGATCGCTTAGTAGGAGCCATTTTGTGGTCTTTACAGATGTAAACAGGAAATGAAACGTACGGTGATATCCGCGCGTTTTTTCTTCTTCTTCCGGGGGCGGGCGGTAGCTTACAGTAGAAGAAGAAGCGCTTCCTGTTCTATGGGGGCGGGTGCTTACCTTGGCGGTTGCTTGCGTAGAAGAAGAAGCGCTTCCTGTTCTACCGGGAAAAAAGATGGCGGCTGTTTACCGAAGTTGCGAGATCGAAACTTTATGAAAATGAATCGTAATAAAGCGCACCGGGTTATAAGGCGCACTGTTAGCTTTTGAGAAAATTTGTGGTTTTTAGGTGCGCCTTATAGTGCGGAAAATACGGTACTGAATTAAAGACGTGACAAAGCTTAATTGACTAAGTTTCTAGTGAAGCAGAATGAGTCCAACACCAGCCAAGGATGTTAAAATATCTTCTTTTCCCGACGAGAAGCCACTACTTTTTTTCCAACGCTTTAAATCCTGCGGCGTATAAAACAGTAATTGAGGGATTTTCCTTCGCTAACGGCCATGTTGTTTTGTGTTCAACAAAAAGGTTTCATATTACACCGACGAAGACACTAAAAAGATCTTTTGGACCAGTTTCCTGATTGGAGGTGCTGCGGGGTTTAAAATGTACTTCCTCTTGTGTGCCTTGAACCAGAAATATAACCGTTCTTAGCGTTTTTTACTCGTATAGAGTCTTTATTCATCAGTCCAAGTAACCTTTGTAAGTTTTACAATATAACTAAAACAATTCTTACTTACTAAACGTCCCATGTGTGATGTCTGTAGGAGTGTTTTCATGCATATTTGTACGTGCTATCGTAATGGAATCAAGCTTGTGTCGTTAGCATTTGCGAATATGCTAACACATTTACAAGTGTCTGTGTTAGTATAATTAACTTACAAAGTTATTATTTTTGTATTGTTTCAGTTTGGTAAATTCACCAGAACGTCACTGTGGAGTCATTGAGTCTGTTTAGCTGATTGGAGAGCCAGCTTGCGCAGCAAGTGGGTCCATGACCATGACTGACGTTTTGTTTAATCAGCCGTTTTACTGCCGCATTACCGGCACCGTTGGGAATGAATTTAAGGTATGTAAATACAAATCTTTTGTATATATCTGCGGCTAATATATGTAAAAATATGTTTTCTTCTAAATTTGCTGGGTACGGCTTGAATACCAATGCGCTCTATAGCCCGTAAAATAGGGTACTATCTAAATGGCGGACATTTATCCATAATAGTATGGAAAAGCTGCTGATACCAAGCTGGAAGGAGATACCATTGTTATGATCCGCTGCCCGGATCATATTTTTTGTTTACGTTTTCAAGACACTTGTGTTTTTTGTTAGTTTTGGACTCCTTGAGTGCCTGTTTTGTACACCTGAGTTTGTTGCCATGGCTGCTTATTATTTTCACCTGCCGCGTTTGTTCCCGACACGCACCTGTTTGTCATCATTGACATTATTATTTAAGCCTGCCTTCCCTGTCATTCGTTCTTGCTTCGTAGTTTGCTTTTTGCAACAGTTGACGACTTTTGTTCTGGCTCTGTACCTGTTAGCTTCCACGCTAGGTTCTGTTACTCGCTAGCTCCCACGCTAGTCTTCCTTAGTTTTACCTTATGTGCTATGAGCACCCTTTTCTTTGTTTCTTCTGAGTTATTCCGTAAATAAATCATTTCTTTTACTTTCACGCTGTGTCCGAAGTCCGTTGCATCCTGGGAGAACGAAACCCCGCATCACCATGCGCCCCGGTCGTCACAGTACGAAGCAAGCAAAGAGTTCTTTCGCATCGGGCATGACGGAGGTGGATGAAGAAGGTGCGTGGATGGTCCTCCGAGCTATGGAGGCAGAGACGCTCCGCTGCAATCCAGATGACGAGATGATATGGGGACCTGGAGGTGTTCTGGTCCCGATCGACTCCATCTGGCCCGGGGAGGTCCGCTCTCAGCCCGCTCGCACGCGTTAGCGAAGGCGGAAGTCGCACAAAACGGCTTCAGCTCGCGACAGAGACGCGCCACCCCCGCAATTCTTCCCTCGGGAACACAGCCAAGCAGCCCAGGATTCCCCTCCGCCGATGTTTGGTAATCCCATTACTCACTTTGCCAAACAGTTCACTGATTGGGCTGTCAGTCAGCTGGAGACCCGCGTGGATGACGTCATCCCGTCCACTGGTGATGACGTCATAGACGAAGACATTTTTTTAAATTCAGTCAACTCTTTCTGTCAGCCGCCTCCAAATGACTTTAATTCTACAATTAAGCATTATCAGGACATTTTTTTTAAATATAAGTCTAGTCAGTCCCAGTCACATTCTGGTTTTCAAGCCCCACCCCCTATGGCTCAAGCTCCGCCCACTCCTCGGTTTTCTCCCTCCTGGTCGTCCCTACAGTCCACTATTGAAGAGCAGAATAGACAATTTGGACAATCAAAAGGGGAGGAGCCTACCCACCTCCTCACCTCCTCCCTCCCACCCCTAAAGACTGTTCCAGACTGCACAAGACGCGTCTGGGATCCGCTTCTTGAGGGGGGGGCTAGTACTGGGTGCTAGTGGGCGGGCACAGCTGCGCCCAGCCAAGCCCAAACCTCCATGCCGGCCTCCGCCACCAGACCTTCGGCATGCTAAGCCGCAACCCCCGGCCAGGCCACCTCCGCCAAAGTCACGCCCAGCACCTGCTCCAAGGCTGGTTCTCGCACCAGCACCGAATCCAAGTCTGGTTTCCACACCAGCACCGACTCCAAGTCTGGTTTCCGCACCAGCACCTGTTTCCACGGCAACGACAACGACAGCCCGGACGCCTGCCACTCTGACGCCACCATCAACCCTGGTGGTCCTGCAAACACCATCCTCTCCACCTCCTGCTCCATCGCTGCAAAGCACACGAGACCCCGCAGTGACCGACCAAGTAAAAAGGGCATTGCACCAACAGGCCAAACAACTTGGACAACAGGAGGAACAGTTTGGCGTTCTTGGGGCTTGCGTCAACGCCATGGCGGAACGCCAAGACGCCCGCCTTGACGCTTTGGAGAAACAGCTGGGAAGTATACTCACCGCTCTGCAGGTGATGATTCCCCCTACGGCCAACCCAGCAGTCCAGCTGAGACATTCACCACCCGCAGATACTCCGTTGCCTGATTCGCCCTTGGCTCCGCCCACGCCGACAGACGAGCCGCCTGCTCCGCCTCTGGCTCCGCCCACGCCGACAGGCGAGCCGCCTGCTCCGCCTCTGGCTCCGCCCACGCCGACAGACGAGCCGCCTGCTCCGCCCACGCCGACAGACGAGCCGCCTGCTCCGCCTCTGGCTCCGCCCACGCCGACAGACGAGCCGCCTGCTCCGCCTCTGGCTCCGCCCACGCCGACAGACGAGCCGCCTGCTCCGCCCACGCCGACAGCGACGCTGCCTCCTGTTTTCACGGCGACGACGCTTCCTGTTTCCACGGCGACGACGCTTCCTGTTTCCACGGCGACGACGCTTCCTGTTTCCATGGCGACGACGCTTCCTGCTTCCACGGCGACAACGCTTCCTGCTTCCACAGCGACGACGACTCCTCCTGCTTCCACGGCGACGACGACTCCTCCTGCTTCCACGGCGACGACGACTCCTCCTGCTTCCACGGCGACGACGACTCCTCCTGCTTCCACGGCGACGACGACTCCTCCTGCTTCCACGGCGACGTCTGCTCTCTCCTCGTCTCCGTTGGACCTTTCCAGGGCGCCGCCACCTTCCTCGCCCTCATCGTCATCTCAGCGACCTCGAGTGGTCTGGCTGCGCAAGCGGCGCTCTCGGAGGTTAGAGTATGGACGCCAGTGGCGCAAACAGCAGCGACACCCGAGACGTAGTCGCAGAACTCTCCGGCTGCTGAACTTCTGGCGCCACTCACGCCCACCTTCTCGGCAGCCACGAATGTGGCCTTTCCGTGGTCGCCCGCCTTGCCTCCGGCAGCGGCGTTCCATTCGCCGCCGCCACCTGACTCGTCCCCGGTGGATTCGGGGACACGTGGCCTGGCGACCCTCCGCCAAATCCTCCCTCCACCCTCCCTTGACTCTTGAACTTTGTTATCGCTGGGGGGGTATTAGTTTCTCCAGGGGACATCTGGAATCTGTCCCTTAAGGGGGGGGTACTGTTATGATCCGCTGCCCGGATCATATTTTTTGTTTACGTTTTCAAGACACTTGTGTTTTTTGTTAGTTTTGGACTCCTTGAGTGCCTGTTTTGTACACCTGAGTTTGTTGCCATGGCTGCTTATTATTTTCACCTGCCGCGTTTGTTCCCGACACGCACCTGTTTGTCATCACTGACATTATTATTTAAGCCTGCCTTCCCTGTCATTCGTTCTTGCTTCGTAGTTTGCTTTTTGCAACAGTTGACGACTTTTGTTCTTGCTCTGTACCTGTTAGCTTCCACGCTAGGTTCTGTTACTCGCTAGCTCCCACGTTAGTCTTCCTTAGTTGTACCTTATGTGCTATGAGCACCCTTTTCTTTGTTTCTTCTGAGTTATTCCGTAAATAAATCATTTATTTTACCTTCACGCTGTGTCCGAAGTCCGTTGCATCCTGGGAGAACGAAACCCCGCATCACCATGCGCCCCGGTCGTCACAACCATAGTGGACTCTCACATTATTATTACATCATAAAACTACTGTAGTACATTTTACTGTATTGTTTTCAACAATATTTCTTATCTAAATGTTTGGGTGGGCCAAGAAGCAGTTAGCTTATTTCAATTTATTTCAGTGGGAGACGTTTTGAGATACAAGTGTTTTGAGTTAAGAGTGCTGTCACAGAACCAATCAAGCTTGTAAGTTGAGGTATGTCATGTTGTGCAATAATAATAATGGCTGCCCACCAAACCTGCTTTGCAGTAATAAGCCAATGACTTATTGTGGCTTTATGACTACAAAGACTAAAAAGTATGAATATGTGTTTTGAAGAATGAGACTTCAGCCTTTTGAAGATGTCACTGATGATTGATTGAAGTCAGTGCACAGTGCAACAACCTGTCACAAAGTTTTTCATGTTCTGCCAGCCCCCAAACAATCCTATCCATCCATCTTACAGCAGAGGCTGGAGCTTATCCCAGTTGACTTAGTGACTCAGGTAGTGTCTTCATTGGTATTCATGTTGTAGGGCTAAAGTTCCTTCCTATGTTTACTTTTTGCTTTATTGAGCACCGTTCTCTGCACCTGCTTTAGTTTAGTGATGGGTGTTTCCACCTGCTGTCTCCACTAATCATGCCCCTTTTTGGTGCCCGTCTCGGCCTTCTTTGGACGCTGGACCATTCAACGCTCTATACCTTTGTTTAGTACGCTACATTAAGTGACTTTGAGTTTCGCAAGGCAATGCTTCTGGAGGACTTCCTAGTTTCATGACCCATTTGTATTTGCCTTGTTTGCACGCTGCTTCCTGTCGTCATTTTGCATCTTGAGAACATAACCATATATATATATATATATATATATATATATATATATATATATATATATATATATATATATATATATATATATATATATATATAAAAGTTAAAGTTAATGTACCAATGATTGTCACACACACACTAGGTGTAGTGAAATTTGTCCCCTGCATTTGACCCATTCCCTTGTTCACTCCCTGGGAGGTGAGGAGAGCAGTGAGCAGCAGTGGTGGCCGCGCCCAGGAATCATTTTGGGTGATTTATCTCCCAATTCCAACCCTTGATGCTGAGTGCCAAGCAGGGAGGTAATAGGTCCCTTTTATATATATATATATATATATATATATATATATATATATATATATATATATATATATATATATATATATATATATATATCCATCCATCCATCCATCCATCTTCTTCCACTTATCCGAGGTCGGGTCGCGGGGGCAGCAGCTTAAGCAGGGAAGCCCAGACTTCCCTCTCCCCAGCCACTCCGTCCAGCTCCTCCCGGGGGATCCCGAGGCGTTCCCAGGCCAGCCGGGAGAGATAGTCTTCCCAGCGTGTCCTGGGTCTTCCCCGTGGCCTCCTACCGGTCGGACGTGCCCGAAACACCTTCCTAGGGAGGCGTTCGGGTGGCATCCTGACCAGATGCCCGAACCACCTCATCTGGCTCCTCTCGATGTGGAGGAGCAGCGGCTTTACTTTGAGCTCCCCCCGAATGACAGAGCTTCTCACCCTATCTCTAAGGGAGAGCCCCGCCACTCGGTGGAGGAAACTCATTTCAGCCGCTTGTACCCGTGATCTTGTCCTTTCGGTCATGACCCAAAGCTCATGACCATAGGTGAGGATGGGAACGTAGATCGACCGGTAAATCGAGAGCTTTGCCTTCCGGCTCAGCTCCTTCTTCACCACAACGGATCGATACAGCGTCCGCATTACTGAAGACGCCGCACCGATCCGCCTGTCGATCTCACGATCCACTCTTCCCCCACTCGTGAACAAGACTCCGAGGTACTTGAACTCCTCCACTTGGGGCAAGATCTCCTCCCCAATCCGGAGATGGCACTCCACCCTTTTCCGGGAGAGAACCATGGACTCGGACTTGGAGGTGCTGATTCCCATCCCAGTCGCTTCACACTCGGCTGCGAACCGATCCAGTGAGAGCTGAAGATCTTGGCCGGAGGAAGCCATCAGGACCACATCATCTGCAAATAGCAGTGACCTAATATATATATATATATATATATATATATATATATATATATATATTGTGAACGTCTCTTGCTTCTGGGTTCGTTGGACCACCCCCCAAGGACATGACAGCTGCATTCATGGTCTTGAACAGTGTTTTATTTTTCAATAAAATGTCCTTTTTGTCCATTCCAGCCATCAACTTCTTCGCTCGCTCACGCTCGCTCTTCCCCCACCTGAGCCCACGAATGGTTTTCCTATTTGCTTTTCAGCCAGCGTCTTTTGTGTCTGTCTGTCAATTTCGCTCGCACTCTCGGCGTGCTCTGCCAACCACCAACAACACCCCTCTCCTTCCCGACTGCTTCCTTTAACAGAGCGACAGGTGATCAGACAAACACTCACAGCTGTGTCATCTACAAACCTGTCGCTAATTTCGAGACCAATCCTGACACGCCCCGCTTCTCCGCAGGCCCGCAGGCCACGCCCCCCCACATATATATATATATATATATATATATATATATATATATATATATATATATATATTCCCCTAAACTGCCATGATACCTGTGGTTATGGGCGTGGTCGCAATGACGTCATCAAATAATTTGCTATGATGATATGATTCTTATAGGTTGATTGGCAACACTAAGTTGTCCCTAGTGTGTGAATGTGAGTGTGAATGTTGTCTGTCTATCTGTGTTGGCCCTGTGATGAGCTGGCGACTTGTCCAGGGTGTACCCCGCCTTCCGCCCGAATGCAGCTGAGATAGGCTCCAGCACTTGCAACCCCAAAAGGGACAAGCGGTAGTAAATGGATGATGGATGGATGTAAATATGTATATATGTATGTATATATGTACAAACCCCGTTTCCATATGAGTTAGAAAATTGTGTTAGATGTAAATATAAACGGAATACAATGATTTGCAAATCCTTTTTAACCCATATTCAATTGAATGCACTACAAAGACAACATATTTGATGTTCAAACTCATAAACTTTTTTTTTTTTTTTGCAAATAATCATTAACTTAGAATTTCATGGCTGCAACACGTGCCAAAGTAGTTGGTAAAGGGCATGTTCACCACTGTGTTACATGGCCTTTCCTTTTAACAACACTCTGTAAACGTTTGGGAACTGAGGAGACACATTTTTTAAGCTTCTCAGGTGGAATTCTTTCCCATTCTTGCTTGATGTACAGCTTAAGTTGTTCAACAGTCCGGGGGTCTCAGTTGTGGTATTTTAGACTTCATAATGCGCCACACATTTTCAATGGGAGACAGGTCTGGACTACAGGCAGGCCAGTCTAGTACCCGCACTCTTTTACTATGAAGCCACATTGATGTAACACGTGGCTTGGCATTGTCTTGCTGAAATAAGCAGTGGCGCCCATGGTAACGTTGCTTGGATGGCAACATATGTTGCTCCAATACCTGTATGTACCTTTCAGCATTAATGGCGCCTTCACAGATGTGTAAGTTACCCATGTCTTGGGCACTTATACACCCCCATACCATCACACATACTGGCTTTTCAACTTTGCGCCTATAACAATCCAGATGGTTCTTTTCCTCTTTGGTCCGGAGGACACGACGTCCACAGTTTCCAAAACAATTTGAAATGTGATATCGTCAGACCACAGAACACTTTTCCACTTTGTATCAGTCCATCTTAGATGAGCTCAGGCCCAGCGAAGCTGACGGCGTTTCTGGGTGTTGTTGATAAACGGTTTTCGCCTTGCATAGGAGAGTTATAACTTGCACTTACAGATGTAGCGACCAACTGTAGTTACTGACAGTGGGTTTCTGAAGTGTTCCTGAGCCCATGTGGTGATATCCTTTACACACTGATGTCGCTTGTTGATGCAGTACAGCCTGAGGGATCGAAGCTCACAGGCTTAGCTGCTTACGTGCAGTGATTTCTCCAGATTCTCTGAACCCTTTGATGATATTACGGACCGTAGATGGTGAGGTCCCTAAATTCCTTGCAATAGTTTGGTTGACAAAGGTTTTTCTTAAACTGTTCAACAATTTGCTCACGCATTTGTCGACAAAGTGGTGACCTTCGCCCAATCCTTGTTTGTGAATGACTGACCATTTCATGGAATCTACTTTTATACCCAATCATGGCACCCACCTGTTCCCAATGTGCCTGTTCACCTGTGGGATGTTCCAAATAAGTGTTTGATGAGCATTCCTCAACTTTATCAGTATTTATTGCAACCTTTCCCAACTTCTTTGTCACGTGTTGCTGGCATCAAATTCCAAAGTTAATGATTATTTGCAAAAAGAAAAATGTTTATCAGTTTGAACATCAAATATGTTGTCTTTGTAGCATATTCAACTGAATATGGGTTGAAAATGATTTGCAAATCATTGTATTCCGTTTATATTTACATCTAACACAATTTCCCAACTCATATGGAAACGGGGTTTGTAGGTATATGTATGTATGTGTGTGTGTTTGTGTGTGTGTGTGTGTGTATATATATATATATATATATATATATATATATATATATCTCCTGATGATTGAGGGTACCCCCCCCTCATGAAACAGGCCTGTAGAGTGTGTGTGTGACAATCATTGGTACTTTAACTTTAACTTTAAATAGTCTTGTGATTTTTTTCCCACACATACATATATATATATATATATATATATTTATATATATATATATATATATATATATATATATATATATATATATATATATATATATATATATATATATATATGTATGTACTGTATGTATATATATATATATATATATATATATATATATATATATATAAATATATATATATATATATCCATCCATCCATTTTCTACCGCTTATTCCCTTTGGGGTCGCAGGGGGCGCTGGAGCCTATCTCAGCTACAATCGGGCGGAAGGCAGGGTACACCCTGGACAAGTCGCCACCTCATCGCAGGGCCAACACAGATAGACAGACAACATTCACACTCACATCCACACACTAGGGCCAATTTTTAGTGTTGCCAATCAACTTATCCCCAGGTGCATGTCTTTGCACCTGGGGATATATATATATATATATATATATATATATATATATATATATATATATTTTTTTTTTTTTTTTTTACATGTTTTTCCTGCTGAGTGGACACATCATTCTAGCACACCATGGGCATCATTCTAGGACACAGTGGGCATCATTCTAGCACACAGTGGGCATCATTCTAAGACACAGTGGGCATAATTCTAGCACACAGTGGGCATCATTCTAGGACACAGTGGGCATCCTTCTAGTGCACAGTGGGCATCCTTCTAGCACACAGTGGGCATCATTCTAGGACACAGTGGACATCATTCTAGCACAAAGTGGGCATCATTCTAGCACGTGCATGAAGCAGCTTTCCCACCACTCTGCTGCAGGACTTAGTATGGAAGCCATATATGAAATAGGATTATCAGATGAAATCTCCTGGCTCGTCCACATGAGCCCTCACACTCACTGTCACCTTTTTATAGACTCACACTTCACACTTTTTATAGACTCACACTTCACACTTTTTATAGACTCACACTTCACTCTTTTTATAGACTCACACTTCACACTTTTTATAGACTCACACTTCACTCTTTTTATAGACTCATACTTCACTCTTTTTATAGACTCACACTTCATTATTTTTTATAGACTCACACTTCACTCTTATTATAGACCAGTGGTTCTTAACCTTGTTGGAGGTACCGAACCCCACCAGTTTCATATGCGCATTCACTTCTTATTTTTCACTTCTTTAGTGAAAAATAAAACGTTTTTTTTTTTTTTTCAAATTCAAGATAAAGTTCCATGTTTTTTTACTGGTGCACAAAATGAACCGTGCATGAACATCACCTTGTTCAAAGAACAAAACCTACACAGTCCATGAACTCACAACAAATTACACACCTGCAAATCAGATGGAAAATTAGAGGGAACATTGTTTGGGGGTATGCATAATACGCCGATAGGGAGAAGTTTTTATTACACGATGAGTCGGGTGTGGCTTGACGGCGGAGGCTCCACCGAACCCCTGAGGCCGACTCACCGAACCCCTAGGGTTCGATCGAACCCACGTTAAGAACCACTGTTATAGACTCACACTTCACTCTCAATCTACACGTTACTCCATGTTGCCATCATTTGTCAGTGATGGCTTCAGTTCTTCATCTTGTTTAGCACATAGAATCCCAATTATTGGTATGTTGACACACATAGGACATTCACACATAGGACATTCACACATTGGACATTCGCACATAGGACATTTACACATAGGACATTTACACATAGGACATTCACACATAGGACATTTACACATAGGGCATTCACACATAGGACATTCACATATAGGACATTCACACATAGGACATTTACCCATTGGACAGTCACACATAGAACATTCACACATAGGACATTCACACATAGGACATGATTTACACATAGGACATTCACACATAGGACATTCACACAAAGGACATTTACACACAGTTCCTCCCCAAATAGCAAATCATAGTGGTTAATATAGTTTTTGGCTTAGACGGTTGAGTCTACCACTGGACCAAGGTAACATTGGACTTGGGGGACTAGGTAGGACCAGCAAGGTTTGTCCAGGTCCTAGGAACTTGTGCAGATTGTGTTTCAGGTCCTAGGAACTAGTGCAGATTGTGTTTCAGGTCCTCGGAACTAGTGCAGATTGTGTTTCAGGTCCTAAGAACTAGTGCAGATTGTGTTTCAGGTCTTCGGAACTAGTGCAGATTGTGTTTCAGGTCCTCGGAACTAGTGCAGATTGTGTTTCAAGTGACAACATGTTAGTTTGTCAGGAAGACGTTTCCAAACATTCCTCTTGCTCTTTTATTGCAGCTCTTCAGTGAAGACATCTGAGTCATGAATGGACTCTTTTTTTTCTTCCGGGTTTTTTTCCAGCCCAACTGCGACCTCAGACCCTCCGTGACCTCAGGCCCTCCGTGACCTCAGGCCCTCCGTGACCTGTGAACTCCCAAACTGTCCGTGAAGATGGGACTTTCCAGGAAGTGTTTAAAGAGCAATGGGCGTGTACTATGTGGAGTGTATGCACGTTGTTGACGGTCACACTCAGGACTGAACATGCTGAGGAAACATCATCAAGGTGTGATACATTTCTACCTGAGGTCATTAAAGGTCAAGCTTACATTTAGGACACAGTACAGCTTAGTCCTTTGTACGCCAACAAAATGCATCTTTTCCATAAAAAAGAATGCGAATGGGAATAACCTAAACACATTTTTATAGAGCATAAATCTATGGATGAAATAACATTTCACACCTTCCTACTTTGCTGCAAGTTCTTTCTTCAATTTCTCACCTTCTTTATCAAAGTCTTTGCACTCGCAATCTTCTCTGGCCCCATGAAGGCTTGTCTTGCAGCTCTCCTCAATAAGAAGACTTGCTGTGTTGATGACACATCCAGAAAGTATTCACACCTTCCACATTTTATCTTACAGCCTTATTCCAAAATTGAATACATTCCCCTCCCCCCCAAACTTCTACAATGTGAACGTTTTTCCTTTAATTTTGGAAACCAAAAACAAATGACATGTACATGAGTATTTAGACCCTTTGATCAATACTTAGTTGATGCACCTTTGGCAGCCATTACATCTTCAAGTCTTTGAACAAGATGCCACCAGCTTGGCACACCTATCTTTGGGCAGCACCTCTCATTCCTCTTTGCAGCACTTCTCAAGCTCCATCAGGTTGGATGAAGTGTTGGTTTTCACCCGGGATGTCTCTGTACATTGCTGCATTCATCATTCCCTCTATCCTGACTAGTCTCTCAGTTCCTGCTACTGAAAACAGCAGTTGTGTAACGGTACGTGGGCAAACGCTCAAGTTTGGCCATATGATCGCCGAGATGGTGTATGAAAGTTTTGGCACGGTCAACAAGCGAACCATACGAGAGGCGTATGCAAACGGAGTCTGGTGGTTTTGTTTGTTTGGAGCTTTTCAAACACGTTTTTTGTGCTGTGCATAAGAATTGTGTCATCTTGTGGGTCTGTGTGAACCTTCTCATAACGTCAACATCAACTTGATTTAGTTGTGGATCTTGGTTCTGGTTCTGGTTCTGCTTGACAATTCCTCAGGCATACACGTACCGTATTTTCCGCACTATAAGGCGCACCTAAAAACCACAAATTTTCTCAAAAGCTGACAGTGCGCCTTATATATGGGTTAATATTAATATTAATTTTCATAAAGTTTCGGTCTCGCAACTACGGTAAACAGCCGCCATCTTTTTTCCCCGTAGAAGAAGAAGAAGCGCGCGGTGCATGCTGGGATATGTGACGTTTCATTTCCATTTGTGTGTTTATGTAAAGACCCCAAAATGGCTCCTATTAAGTGTGTTGTCTGTCTAATTATAAATAATGCAGACGAGGCGTGTTAACTGAGTTCTCAACGTTTACTCACAGCGTGCTCATAACCACATTCTAACTGCCAGCATACAACAACGCTTCTCAGGGCTACCGCGCATGCTCGTCACTATCGTTGCATGCTGGGTAGTGTAGTTGTTATATTTGCTAGCTCATAACATCACATTAAGAGACACGCTTACGCGCTTAATTCAATACTCGCCGTCATTCCGGGTGGATTGACAAAAGACCTCCAGCCGCTAGATATTGGTGTCAACAGGGCATTCGAAGCTAGACTGCTAACTGCGTGGGAACAGTGGATGACAGAAGGCGAACACACGTGACGTTCACCAAGACAGGGAGACAGCGCCAGACGACATACGCCACTATCTGCCAGTGGATCGTAAATGCCTGGGCTGATTCAGTCTCATCTGTGGTCCGAGCTTTCAGGAAGGCAGGAATTGTCACTGAACTAATAAACGGCAACGACACTGACTCCATTAATGTCGACTTCGACGAGACGGAGCCGGCCATGTTGGATGCCGTATTCGCTCAACTGTTTAATTCGGACACTGAAGAGGAAGAATTCGAGGGATTTGTGAATGAGCTATAACTTCATAAAGTGAGCTTTACATTTTTATTTAGTGTGTTGTGTTGTGTGACATTAACGTTTGAGCAACGTTGAGTTATTGATATATTGTTATTGCTCTGCACTATTTCACGTGTTACTATATTGTGATTGCACGTTTGATTTACGTAACACGAGTAAATCAGCTGTTTATTCATTTTGGGAGTGAACGGAGTTGTCAGAACGCTGGTTTGTTATCTATTAATAAAGTTTGACTGACCTATCTGACTGTTTTGTTGACATAGGTGCGCCTTATAATCCGGTGCGCCTTATATATGAACAAAGTTTTGAAATATGCCATTCATTGAAGGTGCGCCTTATAATCCGATGCGCCTTATAGTGCGGAAAATACGGTATTTGTTGCTGTAAGTAATGCCAGCCTCTGACGTTGTTGTTATTGACTTTAAGAATGAAGAGAAGTCCTCCCTCTTTTTGATTCTTTGGCCATAACGAGGGACGCAACACTGTGAAGATGTATGCTGATGAAAGTTATCACAGTTATTATTATTATTATTATTCATGCGCTACAGTTGAATGAAGTACTTATACACACACTGAAAATTTTTGACCAAGTATTTTCTTTTTAAACAAATGAGAAGGTCCACTATTGTGCATGTTTTGTGTTTCTTATCCTTGTCTCAGTCTTTCATCTGTTTTAATAGCTAAGCTTTTATTGTTTAGATACTGGTTTGTACTGGAATGGAAAGTGCGTAACAAATACAATTATTGATTTTTTTCCAGTGTTTGGAAAATGACTTTAAAAAGAAAATACCGGTAGGTCATTATGATTATTACTCTCCCCAAAAAGTAATTGAAATCCAAACAAAATACTCTTGAATGAATGTAATTACTTATTAGGGAAAGTTATTTATTATTTATATTTTTTCATGTGAACTGCTGGACATCCTACCCGCAGGGTTGTGAACATACCTTAATGCTGCTCACCTTGCTAAGGTAGCAGTGAAAACCTGGACTGGATTGTGAGTCTAGTACTGCTGTGGTTACTCATGGAGCGGATTGGATTAGATATTAAACTCTTCAACTCATAATGTGTATTTCAATTCATATTCCTGCATATTTGTATAACGCCGCCAAGGATCCTGTTCATATGTTCTTTGTCCAGATGTATCTGCTGTTTAGTTGGGAACTCTTTCCTCACGTCTGCGTTTTCATGTGGATGATTTCTCACCTGTGTTTCCATACCAAGTGAACACGGTTGCTTCCTCGGCTGATATCAAGTGGTTGGATGTTTGGGTTGCTCTTTGGCGTGTCGTCACGACCGCTGGCACTGATCCGAAAAAATGGTGGCGCCAAAAGCACACGTGTGATTGACATTTTATAAACAATACAACTGCTGATGTTTCTCCTAAAAAACCTTCTCACTACATTGTCCAACTGCCATCTCTGTTGAAGGCCTTCTTCCCCAAAGAAAACATTCCCATATGCTGAGTCAGCTATCCCACACTGTCTTCCATCCATCATTCCCTCGCGGCTTCCTGGTTTTTGGATGGATGGCCCGTCCGATACAAGTAGAACCAGCTGAGGCTCAGTCAGTCTGAGCAGGAAGTGAGTAATATGCCGTTCCATTGGTATGTGCCTGCAGAGTTACATTTGTATGTGCCTGCAGAGTTACATTGGTATGTGCGTGCAGAGTTACATTGGTATGTGCCTGCACAGTTACATTGGTATGTGCCTGCACAGTTACATTGGTATGTGCGTGCACAGTTACATTGGTATGTGCCTGCACAGTTACATTGGTATGTGCCTGCAGTTACATTGGTATGTGCCTGCACAGTTACATTGGTATGTGCGTGCACAGTTACATGTGTATGTGCCTGCACAGTTACATTGGTATGTGCCTGCAGTTACATTGGTATGTGCCTGCACAGTTACATTGGTATGTGCGTGCAGTTACATTGGTATGTGCGTGCAGAGTTACATTGGTATGTGCGTGCAGAGTTACATTGGTATGTGCCGGCACAGTTACATTGGTATGTACGTGCAGAGTTACATTCGTATGTGTCTGCACAGTTACATTGGTATGTGCCTGCACAGTTACATTGGTATGAGCGTGCAGAGTTACATTGGTATGTGCGTGCAGAGTTACATTGGTATGTGCCTGCACAGTTACATTGGTATGTGCGTGCAGAGTTACATTGGTATGTGCCTGCAGAGTTACATTGGTATGTGCGTGCACAGTTACATTGGTATGTGCCTGCAGAGTTACATTGGTATGTGCCTGCAGAGTTACATTGGTATGTGCCTGCAGTTGCATTGGTATGTGCCTGCAGTTACATTGGTATGTGCCTGCAGAGTTACATTGGTATGTGCCTGCAGTTACATTGGTATGTGCCTGCAGAGTTACATTGGTATGTGCCTGCAGAGTTACATTGGTATGTGCCTGCAGTTACATTGGTATGTGCCTGCAGAGTTACATTGGTATGTGCCTGCAGAGTTACATTGGTATGTGCCTGCAGAGTTACATTGGTATGTGCCTGCAGATTTACATTTGTATGTGCGTGCAGAGTTACATTGGTATGTGCGTGCAGAGTTACATTGGTATGTGCCTGCAGAGTTACATTGGTATGTGCGTGCAGAGTTACATTGGAATGTGCCTGCAGAGTTACATTGGTGTGTGCCTGCAGTTACATTGGTATGTGCGTGCAGAGTTACATTGGTATGTGCCTGCAGAATTACATTGGTATGTGCCTGCAGAGTTACATTGGTGTGTGCCTGCAGTTACATTGGTATGTGTGTGCAGAGTTACATTGGTATGTGCGTGCACAGTTACATTGGTATGTGCCTGCAGAGTTACATTGGTATGTGCCTGCACAGTTACATTGGTATGTGCGTGCACAGTTACATTGGTATGTGCCTGCACAGTTACATTGGTATGTGCCTGCAGTTACATTGGTATGTGCCTGCACAGTTACATTGGTATGTGCGTGCACAGTTACATGTGTATGTGCCTGCACAGTTACATTGGTATGTGCCTGCAGTTACATTGGTATGTGCCTGCACAGTTACATTGGTATGTGCGTGCAGTTACATTGGTATGTGCGTGCAGAGTTACATTGGTATGTGCGTGCAGAGTTACATTGGTATGTGCCGGCACAGTTACATTGGTATGTACGTGCAGAGTTACATTCGTATGTGTCTGCACAGTTACATTGGTATGTGCCTGCACAGTTACATTGGTATGAGCATGCAGAGTTACATTGGTATGTGCGTGCAGAGTTACATTGGTATGTGCCTGCACAGTTACATTGGTATGTGCGTGCAGAGTTACATTGGTATGTGTGTGCACAGTTACATTGGTATGTGCGTGCACAGTTACATTGGTATGTGCCTGCAGAGTTACATTGGTATATGCCTGCAGAGTTACATTGGTATGTGCCTGCAGAGTTACATTGGTATGTGCGTGCAGAGTTACATTGGTATGTGCCTGCAGAGTTACATTGGTATGTGCCTGCAGAGTTACATTGGTGTGTGCTTGCAGTTACATTGGTATGTGCGTGCAGAGTTACATTGGTATGTGCCTGCAGAGTTACATTAGTATGTAAGCACATGGAAGTTGTCATTGGACCTCAGCGCCAGAACCCAGACCAGGACAAGGGCGATTAAGTGCAGCTGCATTGATTGTGCGAGTAGAATCATTTAAAAGGTTTACATCCACTAGAGTCGGTACAAAATAGAATAGTTTAAATTGTTTACATCCCCTAGAGTCGGTGCATAGTAGAATAGTTTGAAAAGTTTACGTCCACTAGAGTTGGCACTAAGTAGAATAGTTTAAATTGTTTACATCCACTATAGCCGGCACAAAGTAGAATAGTTAGACATGTTTACATCCACTCGAGTCAGCGACTAGAGTCGGCATAAAGTAGAATAGTTTAAATTGTTTACATCCATTAGAGTCGGTACAAAGTAGAATAGTTTGAAATGTTTACGTCCACTAGAGTCGGCGCTAAGTAGAATAGTTAGAAATGTTTACATCCATTAGAGTCGGCACAAAGTAGAATGAAATGTTTACATCCACGAGAGTCGGCGCTAAGTAGAATAGTTTGAAATGTTTACATCGACTAGAGTCGGCATAAAGTAGAATAGTTTAAATTGTTTACATCCATTAGAGTCGGTACAAAGTAGAATAGTTTGAAATGTTTACGTCCACTAGAGTCGGCACAAAGTAGAATAGTTTGAAATGTTTACATCCACTAGAGCAAAGATTTTCAGGGCCCAGAGTCACATGTTGTTTGTCACAACTGAAGGAATGGTTGGAATGTGGCGGGTCCATTTAGGATGTCATCTGGCGCTGACAGCTGATCCTGGCGTGTAAACAAGAAGAAGGGTGCGCCAAGACAGGATGTTCAAAGTTCTGAGGGCCAACATGTTGTCTAGATCAATTCCAAATGTAAGATTATTCATAAATTGCATGGAGAGTAATCCTTTTTTGAACCATTTTGAGTCTGCAAAATAAACTCCTCCTCCGACTTAGTCGACATGGGAGAGTTGGGTCATAGGAGAATGACAGTTGTCCTTTTCAAAAAACACATTTTAAAAACTGTACAGACCGTAGAGAGGAGGTGTCCAGACTTTGGTTGAGGGCTGAAAGCCGACTGCGTGTAAAGAAACTGTGTGTGTGTGTGTGTGTATGTATATATATGTGTATATACATACAGTACTGGCCAAAAGTTTGGACACACCTTCTCATTCAATGTGTTTTCTTTATTTTCATGACTATTTACATTGTAGATTGTCACATCAAAACTATGAATGTGGAGTTATATACTTAACAAAAAAAAGGGAAATAACTGAAAACATGTTTTATATTCTAGTTTCTACAAAATAGCCACCCTTTGCTCTGATTACTGCTTTGCACACTCTTGGCATTCTCTCCATGAGCTTCAAGCACACCAAACCTTTTTAGGTTTTCACTTACCTCTTGTAGCTCATCATATATATATATATATATATATATATATATATATATATATATATATATATATATATATATATATATATATATATATATAAAATGGATATATTATTAATATAATTGGATGTGAAAGTTCGACTCCATTCTTGTTTATTTATGTGACGACACCCTCAAATTTTGTAAACAATCAGAGATATCAAGCAGCTAAAATGTACCACACATGGATAAGTGTGGAGAGTGTTTTGCATTTTTCCCATTTGATTGATTGATTGAAGCTCTTATTAGTAGGTTGCACAGTACATATTCCGTACAATTGACCACTAAATGGTAACACCCGAATAAGTTTTTCAACTTGTTTAAGTCAGGGTCCACTTAAATCGATTCATGATACAGATATATACTGTCATGATCCGTGGTCCGGATCATGTTTTGTTTAGTTATGTTCTGTTAGTTTTGGACTTCTTTAGTTCCCGTTTAGGCTTCCTTGTTTGCTTTTGTCACCATGGCGACTTATTGTGTTCACCTGTCTCTGATTAGTGCTCGCCCGCTCACCTGCTTCCCGAGCACTAATCAGAGGCATTATTTAAGTTGCCTTTGCCAGTCAGTCGGCCTGGCTTCATTGATTATGTCACACTGTTTACGTCACGTTCTGACCAAGTAAGTTACCTTGTCCATGCCATAGCTTCTGCTAAATAGTAGCTCCATGTGTTTTAGGCACGCTTGCCTTTTTTGTTGTGTTGTTTGTGTTTTTGGTAGTTGAGTGATTTATGTTACCGTATTTTCCGCACTATAAGGCGCACCGGATTATTAGCCGCACCTTCTATGAATTACATATTTCATAATTTTGTCCACCAATAAGCCGCCCCGGACTATAAGCCGCGCCTACGCTGCGCTAAAGTGAATGTCAAAAAAACGCTGCGCTAAAGTGAATGTCAAAAAAACAGTCAGATAGTTCAGTCAAACTTTAATAATATATTGAAAACCAGCGTTCTAACAACTCTGTCCCAAAATGTACGCAAATGTGCAATCACAAACATAGTAAAATTCAAAATGGTGTAGAGCAATAGTAACATAATGTTGCTCGAACGTTACTGTCACAACACACAAAATAAACATAGCGCTCACCTTCTGAAGTTATTCTTCATTCGTAAATCCTTCGAATTCTTCGTCTTCGGTGTCCGAATTGAAAAGTTGCGCAAGCGTGGTATCCAAAATGGCCGGTTCCGTCTCGTCGAAGTCATCGGGAGTCAGTGTCGCTGTTGTTCTGTGAATCCTGCCTTCCGGAAAGCTCGGACCACAGTTGTGACCGAAATATCTGCCCAAGCATTTACGATCCACTGGCAAATTTTGGCGTATGTCGTCCGGCGCTGTCTGCCCGTCTTAGTGAAGGTGTGTTCGCCTTCGGAGCTGTGTGAAAAAAGCCACCCGGCCTCTTCGCGTAAACTTCCCTTAACCACTCGCTCATCTTTTCTTCATCCATCCATCCCTTCGAGTTAGCTTTTATGATGACGCCGGCTGGAAAGGTCTCTTTTGGCAAGGTCTTCCTTTTGAATATCACCATGGGTGGAAGTTAGCATGGCAAGCTAGAACCACAGTGAAGGATGACTTCTCATTCCCTGTGGTGCGAATATTCACCGTACGTGCTCCCGTTCCACAGTGCGGTTCACAGGAATATCAGTTGCTGTGAAATACGGTAGTAATCCGTGTGCGGATGGAGAGATTGCGTCTTTTTATGAACCGGATCCTTTTCGCTTAGTAGGAGCCATTTTGTGGTCTTTACAGATGTAAACAGGAAATGAAACGTACGGTGATATCCGCGCGTTTTTTCTTCTTCTTCCGGGGGCGGGTGGTTGCTTACAGTAGAAGAAGAAGCGCTTCCTGTTCTATGGGGGCGGGTGCTTACCTTGGCGGTTGCTTGCGTAGAAGAAGAAGCGCTTCCTGTTCTACCGGGAAAAAAGATGGCGGCTGTTTACCGAAGTTGCGAGATCGAAACTTTATGAAAATGAATCGTAATAAAGCGCACCGGGTTATAAGGCGCACTGTCAGCTTTTGAGAAAATTTGTGGTTTTTAGGTGCGCCTTATAGTGCGGAAAATACGGTAATAAATCCAAGCCTACCTTTACGCCTTCGTCCGGAGCCGTCTTTTGCATCGAGAGAACGAACCGCAGCAAGCTGCAACCCTCACGTGACATATACTATTAAATATATACTAACATCATAATACAGTCATCACACAAGATAATCATCAGAGTATATACATTGAATTATTTACATTATTTACATTATTTAAAATCCGGGGTGTGGGATATGAAGGGGGGGGGGGGGGGGTGGGTGGGTTATGTTTGGTTGGTATCAACACTTCAGTCATCAACAATCAGCATCAACAATTGCATCATCAGAGAAATGGACATTGAAACAGTGTAGGACTGACTTGGTAGGATATGTACAGCAAGTGATGGACATAGAGAGAGAGATCAGAAAGTATAAGAAAAAGTGTCTCCATTCGATTATTTATATTTGATTATTTACATTCCGAAGAGGTATTATGTGGAAGGGAGGGTGTTAGTTTAGGGTTGTAGTTGCCTGGAGGTGTTCTTTTAGTGCGGTTTTGAAGGAGGATAGAGATGCCCTTTCTTTTACACCTGTTGGGAGTGCATTCCATATTGATGTGGCATAGAAAGAGAATGAGTTAAGACCTTTGTTAGTTTGGAATCTGGGTTTAACGTGGTTAGTGGAGCTCCCTCTGGTGTTGTGGTTATGGCGGTCATTTACGTTAAGGAAGTAGTTTGACATGTACTTCGGTATTAGGGAGGTGTAGCGGATTTTATAGACTAGGCTCAGTGCAAGTTGTTTTACTCTGTTCTCCACCCTGAGCCAGACCACTTTGGAGAAGTGGGTAAGAGTGAGGTGTGATCATTCTTTGTAATGGATTTAAATGGATGTAATTTTTTTTTTTTTTTACGGTGCATGAACATTTTATCATGTCCACAAAGTTCAGTGAGCAGGTTGTGTGGTTGCAGTTTATTTTATTTATTTATTTTTTTGCACCATGACTAGGGAATGTTGTTTGCATTGGGTCATATACGTGATTGCTACACACATTTTACTTAAGCGCATAATTACAATTAATGTATTACGTTGTCCACTAGATGTTTACATATAAACAACATCAAAATTGTCAAACTATTAAAAGAAATTAAATCTCCCTGTGGGTAAAATTCCTTATTTAAAACATGACATCTGCAGGCCAAATGAAAGACTCCTAACGTAGAGCCTCCAATGTCTATTTGCCCTCTGACTGTACCTTCATAGGTGGTCCAGTCAGACTACATGCTTTCTTCCTGTGTTTATGGAAAGCTGCTGCTGCATTCTTCCACTTTGTCTCTCCCACATACTCTACACTTGATTTACTAACACCTGCAAACTTGATAGCAAGCACAAAGCTGATCTACTAAGAGTGGATTGTGTCTGTTAAGTGAGCACAAAAAGGCGTGCAATCCATTTTGCGTCTTTGTCTTCATGAATACGCGGAATATCATCAAAACGCCCTCAATACTGGGAGGAGGAGATGCAAATGTCAATAATACAGCACGCTAATATGATTTATCGACACTCATAGATAGATTTTTTAAAGGAGTTTTTGACTTGGGATGAAGCAGTCTAGCACTGAAAATGCTCCTCTGGCTCTGCAGAGGGTGACTGCCATCATCCATGATATGATGCTCACTACTTTTGTGAGCGCTATTCGGTGCTCGTACTGCAAAGACAGACTGACAGAGAATCCTCTGCTGTACACGTGTGTGTCGACATATTTGCATGTTCATATTGTCTATTCAGCAACATCCTTTTATAATTTCATAGCTGCATGCTGGTTGACTTAAAGGGTAACTGCAATTTTTTTTTTTTCTAACCCCATTTTTTTTTAAATTGTTGCCTATCATTCACAATCATTGAAGACATGACGACCAAAGTTTTTTTGAATGCATTGTAAACATTCAATGAATGCGATCAAAAGTCTGCTTACAATGAAGCCTATAGAAGACGCTCTATTCTGCCTATAAATCGCTTAAAAGAACATCCAAACACCTCCATCAGGTTTTATATACATGATGTAAGTATATATGTAATACAGTAACATTCAAATATTATCCTTAGCTCCACCAATGACTGAATAAAAACAAAAAAATAAATAAATACAAAACTAATATAAAAACAATATAAAAATAAATATGATTAAAAACGATTTTAAAGGGTAGAATCAATTAAAACAATGAATAGAAATCTCAATTTAAAAAAAGTTATTTGCTATAAATGTTGCATAGATTATGTTTTTCAACCTTTTCTGAGCTAAGGCACATTTTTTTAATTGAAAAAATCCCGAGGCACACCACCAGCAGAAAACATAAAAAAATTGTTCTCACAAATTTAGGATATGAATTCAAACCATAACCAAGCATGCATCACTATAGCTCTTGTCTCAAAGTAGATCCACTTGTCACAACACACCCTGACTTATTTGGCCTTGTTTGCTCTTTTCCTGTGTGTAGTGTTTTACTTCTTGTCTTGCACTCCTATTTTGGTGGCTTTTTCTATTTTTTTGGTATTTTCCTGGAGCAGTTTCATGTCTTCCTTTGAGCGATCTACTTTGTTTTAGCAATCAAGAATATTTCACTTGTTTTTATCCTTCTTTGTGGGGACATTGTTGATTGTCATGTCATGTTTGGATGTACTTTGTGGACGCCGTCTTTGCTCCACGGTAAGTCTTTGCTGTCGTCCAGCATTCTGTTTTTGTTTACTTTGTAGCCAGTTCAGTGCATTGCCTTCCCTAAGCTTCAATGCCTTTTCTTAGGGGCACTCACCTTTTGTTTATTTTTGGTTTAAGCATTAGACACTTTTTTACCTGCTCACTGCCTACCGACGTTTCCGACATCTACAAAGCAATTAGCTGCCGGCTGCCACCTACTGATATGGAAGAGTATTACACGGTTACTCTGCCGAGCTCTAGACAGCGCCGACACTCAACAACAACACATCATTTGCAGACTATAATTACTGGTTTGCAAAAAATATTTTTAACCCAAATAGGTGAAATTAGATAATCTCCCACGCCACACAAGACTGTATCTCACGGCATACTAGTGTGCCACGGCACAGTGGTTGAAAAATACTGGCATAGATTATGTTTTACAGACCATCTTTAATTAGCTTTCTGACAGTCTCTTCAGGATGCGCCGTTTTGTGGGCTGGTCTTATTTACATGCCTCCACTTCGACAGCGTCTTCTTCCCGTCATCTTTGTTGTAGTTTTTAGCGCTTTCATAGCGAGTCTACTGACAGATATAAATTAGAACTGTACGCTACTTTATATTAGAAATGGCAACAGCGGAGGATGCATGTGCATGTACGAGCCAGTCTGCCCCACAACAAGAAGATAGAGGAAAAAGGAGCAGCTTATTGACTACAATGGCAGACGTGTGCACATTTTCGGGACTCCCAAATACACATCAGCAGGTATCAATAGGTAATAAAAGTTGTTTTTGCATAATATTGCAAAACAAAACGCCAGATGATGTCTCCTAATAGGTGTTATTTTGGGGTCCTTATACACACACCTTAATAATATTGTATGTTGAAGCACAGTATGTCTGACTATGGTAGTCAGACGATGTGGCTTCATAGCTTACCAAAGTCGTACTAAAACATATTGACAGATCACTGTGTGTAAATGTTCTATATTCTCAATGAAACATTGTTTTGGTGTCGCTTGCTTGCGGGTACTTGCTAGCGTCATTTATTGAACAGGCGTCTACTTGCAGTCCACGCGTATCATCTTCTGTGTGACTGCCATCTACTGGTCGCAATCATCATTACACCATGTACCAAATAAAATTGCTTTAAGGTCGGTAAGCACAACCAGAATTAACACATACATAAGGCGCATAAGGCTATAAGGCGCACTGTCCATTTTTGAGAAAAGCAAAGGATTTTGCACACGCATTATAGTCTGAAAAATACGGTATATTCGACGTAAACTATGCCTTGTGTATTGCACATTAGCTTAGTTTGTCAGTTAATGATAGCAATTTGTCAAAGTTGAATTACCAACGTTAGCTATCATTGAATGTGTATTCTACAGAGGTGGGACCAAGTCATTGTTTTGCAAGTCACAAGTAAGTCTCAAGTCTTTGCCCTCAAGTCCGAGTCAAGTCCCGAGTCAAGACAGGCAAGCCCCGAGTCAAGTCCAAAGTCAAGACTGGAAAGTCTCAAGTCAAGTCCTAAGTCCTGCATTTTGAGTTTCGAATCCTTTCAAGTCCTTTTAACCACAGACTAATATATTAACACAGATTGTGTATGCTTTTCAAACGCTGTATTTATTTATTAAAACAAGTGCATTTTAAATTGCAGGAAAGAAAATTGTGCTAACATTGCACTTTATAATAGCACTATTAACCAGTCATTTTAAACATTAACTCATTCCTTTACAGAACAAACACATTGAAAAATAAAGTGCAAATGTACTTATTTGTACAAAAGTGTTAACATTGAAAAAACATGACATATACGTGAACATAACAAAAAAGTTGTACTTTTTATATGTCAGGGCCCTATGCTGCATTGCATTTGCAAAAGACCAAATTAGCCAAGAGTCTGTCAGTCATTTGTGCACGATGGGGGCGTAGTATGATGCCACCATGGCTGAAAACTCGCTCCACTGGAGCACTGGAGGCAGGCACTGCCAAGACTCTCATGGCCACTCGGAACAGTGAAGGAAGAGTCTTCATGTTCAATGCCCAGAACAAAAGGGGGGAGAGAGTTGTTTTGGGTTGGTGCACTACTTGTAAGTGTATCTTGTGTTTTTTATGTTGATTTAATTAAAAAAAGAAAGAAAAAAAAAAAATTCTTGTGCGGCCCGATACCAATCGATCCACGGACCAGTACCGGGCCGCGGCCCGCTGGTTGGGGACCACTGAGGTAAACAACCAACAGTATGTCAGAAAGCTAGCTAAAACGGTACACATATTCATAATATAGTATACATTTTAACTGACCTTTATTTTACTATTTTTGTCTTTTTTTAGGTGGCTAAAATACGCGGTGCTGCTGACCGCCGTCTAACGTTACGTGTGATATATTGACTAACGTAACCCTGCTTAAAAATAATCACTGAACAAAAAGTATGAATAAGGTAGTGAACTGCAACAGATTCCCGTGTTTGCAATAACGTTATAACGTTAGCAGTGAGTTTACAGCCTCACTGATTTAACTACACAGCAAATAAAAGTCACGTTACTTAGCCAATAAACGTTATCTTACATTCAAAACTTACCGTTCTTTGTGCAACTTCAAATGCCGGACGAAGTTGGAAGTTGTTGCCTCTCCATCAGTCATTTTCGAACCGCATGTGTTGCATACTGCAAACCGTTTTGTGTTGACCACCTCGTAATTTTTATACCCAAACGAAATTATTTTAGGTATCATTTTTTGTTCACTGGCGTGTGGTTTGGACATGTCTTCTTCGTTGGTTGTCCTGCAATTTGATTGGATGAATGCTGTGTGATGAAAACAAAGTAGATCTAATTTGATTGGCTGTTGTACTGAGACCACACCAGCTGACACACGCAACGCTGATAGACAAGTACACAATGAAAAATACGGAGCGCTCCCGAATAACTTTTTCATCTTTGGGTTTTGGGGAAAGTAGCAAGTCATGTCAAGTCATGTCAATTCAAAAGGCTCAAGTCCAAGTGAAGTCACAAGTCATTGATGTTAAAGTCTAAGTCGAGTTGCAAGTCTTTTTACATTTTGTCAAGTCGAGTCTAAAGTCATCAAATTCATGACTCGAGTCTGACTCGAGTCCAAGTCATGTGACTCGAGTCCACACCTCTGGTATTCTAGCTACTTCTCTGGGACTGTGTCTGCGTGCACGAGAACACCCAGTGTTGCCCACTCCTCGCTAAGGAAAGTAGCTATTGGCTGACCCGGGAGTCGCTAGATGATGTCACTCATTTGCATAATTGATTGCGATGGGCGCCGCAGGAGAGATCAAAAAGTGAGTTGAGAAACAAGTAAGATGAGAAAATATGCAGGCTCAAAATGCTGAATGGCAAATATGTATTGTTGTTATATTCCAATGAGAACTCTTCCCGATGCCTACTGCACTAGGCTTGTCTCCGTACCAATTTATTGGCACCGGTACTGGTACCAATATGTTTTTCGATAATTTTCTATACTTTCCAAAATAAAGACAACCACAAAAATGTCATTATTGTCTTTATTGTAACAAAAAAATCTTAGGGTACATGAAACATATGTTTATTATTGTACTTTAGTCCTTAAATAAAATAGACAACATGTCTTTTAGTATCAAGTAAACAAACAAAGACTCCTAATTAGTCTGCTTACGTATGAGGTAACATATTGTGTCATTTATCTACCTGTTATTTTGTCTACATTATGAGGGACAAACTGTAAAAAACGGATTATTAATCTGCTTGTTCATTTTACTGTTAATATCTACTTATTTTCTGTTTTAACATGTTCTATCTACACTTCTGTTAAAATGCAATAATCACTTATTCTTCTCTTCTTCGATACTTTACATTAGTTTTGGATGATACCACACATTTACAAACCCCGTTTCCATATGAATTGGTAAATTGTGTTAGATGTAAATATAAACGGAATACAATGATTTGCAAATCATTTTCAACCCATATTCAGTTGAATATGCTACAAAGACAACATATTTGATGTTCAAACTGATAAACATTATTTTTTTCGCAAATAATCATTAACTTTAGAATTTGATGCCAGCAACACGTGAAAAAGAAGTTGGGAAAGGTGGCAATAAATACTGATAAAGTTGAGGAATGCTCATCAAACACTTATTTGGAACATCCCACAGGTGAACAGGCAAATTGGGAACAGGTGGGTGCCATGATTGGGTATAAAAGTAGATTCCATGAAATGCTCAGTCATTCACAAACAAGGATGGAACAAGGGTCACCACTTTGTCAACAAATGCGTGAGCAAGTTGTTGAACAGTTTAAGAAAAACCTTTCTCAACCAGCTATTGCAAGGAATTTAGGGATTTCACCATCTACGGTCCGTAATATCATCAGAGAGTTCAGAGAGTCTGGAGAAATCACTGCACGTAAGCAGCTAAGCCTGTGACCTTCGATCCCTCAGGCTGTACTGCATCAACAAGCGTATAAAGGATATCACCACATGGGCTCAGGAACACTTCAGAAACCCACTGTCAGTAACTACAGTTGGTCGCTACATCTGTAAGTGCAAGTTAAAACTCTCCTATGCAAGGCGAAAACCGTTTATCAACAACACCCAGAAACACTGTTGGCTTCGCTGGGCCTGAGCTCATCTAAGATGGACTGATACAAAGTGAAAAAGTGTTCTGTGGTCTGACGAGTCCACATTTCAAATTGTTTTTGGAAACTGTGGACGTCGTGTCCTCCGGACCAAAGAGGAAAAGAACCATCCGGATTGTTATAGGCGCAAAGTTGAAAAGCCAGCATCTGTGATGGTATGGGGGTGTATTAGTGCCCAAAACATGGGTAACTTACACATCTGTGAAGGCGCCATTAATGCTGAAAGGTACATACAGGTATTGGAGCAACATATGTTGCCATCCAAGCAACGTTACCATGGACGCCCCTGCTTATTTCAGCAAGACAATGCCAAGCCACGTGTTACATCAACGTGGCTTCATAGTAAAAGAGTGCGGGTACTAGACTGGCCTGCCTGTAGTCCAGACCTGTCTCCCATTGAAAATGTGTGGCGCATTATGAAGCCTAAAATACCACAACGGTGACCCCCGGACTGTTGAACAACTTAAGCTGTACATCAAGCAAGAATGGGAAATAATTCCACCTGAGAAGCTTAAAAAATGTGTCTCCTCAGTTCCCAAACGTTTACAGAGTGTTGTTAAAAGGAAAGGCCATGTAACACAGTGGTGAACATGCCCTTTCCCAACTACTTTGGCACGTGTTGCAGCCATGAAATTCTAAGTTAATTATTATTTGCAAAAACAACCCAAAGTTTATGAGTTTGAACATCAAATATCTTGTTTTTGTAGTGTATTCAATTGAATATGGGTTGAAAAGGATTTGCAAATCATTGTATTCTGTTTATATTTACATCTAACACAATTTCCCAACTCATATGGAAACGGGGTTTGTAGGTATCGATCCGATACCAAGTAGTTACAGGATCATACATTGGTCATAATCAAAGTCCTCATGTGTCCAGGGACGTATTTCCTGACTTTATAAACAATACAAAAAGACAAAAGATTTTGTGATTATAAAAATATTGATGTAATCATAGTAGTATCAACTGTATACAGCTCTTTTGTAGATCCACCCATGGCATTTGTTTACATTCAGGGTGCTAGCTTGCTGTTAGCGGTGAGCTATTGTATCCTCCTACGGTGTGTAGTGAAGCATGTTTAGCTATTCCTCGTCCTCCAGTGATAATTGTACTTGTAAGAAACTTACTTTATTTGTCGCCATGGAGACGAGGATTAGTGATTTAGAAGTAGCTAAAACACTGTGGATGGATGTTAGCTGCTAATGAGCTAGCCATGTCTTAAAGGGGAACATTATCACAATTTCAGAAGGGTTAAAACCATTAAAAATCAGTTCCCAGTGGCTTATTTTATTTTTCGAAGTTTTTTTCAAAATTTTACCCATCACGCAATATCCCTAAAAAAAGCTTCAAAGTGCCTGATTTTAACCATCGTTATATACACCCGTCCATTTTCCTGTGACGTCACACAGTGATGCCAATACAAACAAACATGGCGGAAAGAACAGCAAGCTATAGCGACATTAGCTCGGATTCAGACTCGGATTTCAGCGGCTTAACACTGTCTGATAAGATAATTACTAACAACTATGAACTAGGTTTACAGCATATGAAATACATTTGGCAACAACATGCACTTTGAGAGTGCAGACAGCCCATTTCAGGTGCGCTAAGAACATATATTTTTCCACGATTACAGCACTCAGGTTAACCATACCTAAATAGACACAAAATACTGCATTACACAAGACTACCCGAATGTACTCGAATGATTGAAAACAATAAATGTTTTTAAGCTAAATTATTGGTAAACACAGTTCATGTATAATAATTTACGTAAAACCGCAAGTAATGAATAAAGTTTTCATCAATTAATATATTCTGTAGACATACCCTCATCCGCTCTATTTTCCTGAAAGCTGATCTGTCCAGTTTTGGAGTTGATGTCAGCAGGCCAGGGAAGCTAGGGTCGATATTCTTCTCTTGATCATCTTCGGTGGCATAAGGGACGGTGTGAGCCAAGACATCCAAGGGGTTTAGCTCGCTCGTCTGCGGGAACAAACTGCCGCCATTGCTTGCCGTGCTACCGAGGTCAGTTGTCCCTGAATAGCTCACACACTCCGGCAGATTCAATGGGGGTCTGGCGGCAGATTTCTTTGACTTTATCGTTGGAAATGCATCTGCTTTGAGTGTCGCAGGATATCCACACATTCTTGCCATCTCTGTCGTAGCATAGCTTTCGTCGGTAAAGTGTGCGGAACAAACGACTGACCATTTCGTCGGCTTTCCCCACACACGGTGGCAGAGGGGTTAGTGCGTCTGCCTCACAATACGAAGGTGCTGAGTAGTCTGGGGTTCAATCCCAGGCTCGGGATCTTTCTGTGTGGAGTTTGCATGTTCTCCCCGTG